>NW_027461915.1:0-107439 GCF_050947455.1 Rhinoderma darwinii | reverse complement strand
CTAGCTTACCATTCATGTATCACCTCCCCAAGATACATAAATGTGTTATTAACCCTCCAGGCCGGCCCATCATTTCGGGCATTGGGTCGCTTACGAGCAATTTGTCCCATTACATCGATTTACATCTCCAACCATTTGTGCTACAACTGCCTTCCTACTTGAGAGATTCTACTCAGTTGATTAAAGAGTTACAGGATCTAATAGTCGACCCCTCTCTTACCAATATATGTTTTTTAACAGCAGACGTCACTGCATTATATAGTAATATACCTCATGATAAGGGCCTTGAAGTGGTGGAAACATTTTTAGCCTCTAATCCTATGCTCCCAATAGCACAAATCCAATTTTTAACTAATTGTGTGGAATATATACTCAAACATAATGTTTTTAGTTTTGGAAATAATTTTTATAACCAGATAAAGGGCTGCGCCATGGGCTCTAGATTTGCCCCGTCATACGCCAACCTTTACATGGGGGAATTTGAGGAGAAGTATATCCTCAATGATCATAATTATAGGAACAACATTCTTTTGTATAAACGTTTTATTGACGATCTATTTATTGTGTGGAATGAGAGGGAAGATGAATTAATTTGCTTTATGGACATGATCAATAGAAATAATTATGGAATATCTTTTACTTACACTTTTTCTGTCACGAGCATTGATTTTTTAGATCTCACCATTGATTATGATAGAACTACTAATAATTTTAATACCAGAACACATTTTAAAACAGTCGATGTGAACAGTTACATTGATTTTAAAAGTGCTCATTATCCCCCGTGGATTAGGAATGTGCCGTTTGGACAGTTCAGGAGAATAAGGAAGAATTGTTCTTCTGACCACAATTTTGAAAAGGAATGCAACATACTTGAGGGTAGATTTAAGGAAAAGAATTTTCCAATTCAATTAATTAAGGGAGCTCGTTCCAGAGCGGCCCTTTTGTCTCAAAAGTCTTGTGTTATCCCTGTAAAATTGGTGTCGACATGTGCTGATTGCACAAATGAAATTGGTAAAACAAATGCCATTAAGAATACTAACAAATTCCCAAACAATTTTATTACAGCATACAACAGTGGTCACAATTCTATAAGATCAATTTTGTCCAAACACTGGCACATCCTGAGAAACGATCCTTTTCTCAAAGAGGTTTTACCAGATAAACCGGGTATAACCTTCAGACGGTCATCGAATTTGAGGAATATATTGGCACCAAGCCGGGTTCGTAATACCAAGTCATCTATTCGAAAAAAAAATCCTATATTAAATGGCACTTTTAAATGTGGGCAAGGACGTTGCTTATGTTGTGATAACATTTCACACAGGGAGCACTCTTTCCGTTCTAATATTACTAATGAAATATTCCCTATCAAAACTTTCCTCAATTGTGCCAGTAATTACGTCATCTATCTTTTAGAATGCTCATGTCATTTACAGTACATTGGACGGACTATCCAATGTCTGCGGAGCAGAATTAACAAACATAGGCATAATGTCAAAGGTTTTCTGAAACATAGTGTTTCAAGGCACTGTGCCTCCTCTCATAAATGCCAATTTGACAAAATCAAAATTACGCCTATAGAACAAATATCTTGTGATGTTCCTAATCGTTTCCAAAAATTAAAACAGAGAGAGAACTTTTGGATTTTTAAATTAGTGACTGCATCCGAATGGTCTAAATGACATCTCTGAATCATCGCTTGACTAACAGATTGTTTGCCGTTCTGGCTTCACTTTTGCTCGGTTGATCATTGTTAATGTGTCTGGCTTTTATCTTAAATTTATTTCATGGTATTATAATTTTAATGGTCTACTTTACATATCTACTTTTGTTGGTCCTAGGATCCCCTTTTTTCTGAATCACCCTTAGATTAACAATTCATCTTTAATTCAGTCTTGAGGGTTTATATATTTATATACTCTTTTGGTTTGGTTCTACAGACAATTATTGTCGATTTTTAGATTTTTTTAGAGAGATATATATGTGTGTTTATATTAGAATGGGTCAATATTGCTGTTGTGTTAACATTAACGTCACTTGTTGCTTTTAGACATTTCTTCTATGTTGAACTCGAGAAACTAGAGAGAGTTGTATGTGTGTTTATATTTATATTTTACTCATATTTGTATATTTATATATTTTCCATGCATTGCCTTCTTTTTTTCACTGTGGTTGGCATCATGTTCTTTCTGAAGCGTAATGGTGTATGTACACATTACAAACCTCTTAGTCCGGCTTTTTTGTTCTCCGGAGCTGTCCGCGGTTCTGATTTTTGAACGACTACGTGGGAGCCTGTTTGGCTTATTGTCGGGTTTCTGCTTTTTTCTTTGTATTAGCGCTGCCATTGGTCTGCATCTTTTCCATGCGTGGTTATTTTAATTACATCCTTTTAAATATATTTGTTATTGAAGTATATTAAATATATTCATTGATTATTTATTATGCTAAGAGGTTTCTGGATTTTACAAAATGTAAATGTATGCAATTTTTTTACTATATAATTTTTTTACTGCTTTCCATCTCATTCATTAGTGTATTTTAGTAGTATAATGGTGCAATGGTTTGTGTTCACATTACAACCTTTGTTCTTTGATCCGGTTATTTCCCTGTCTCTGAGCTGTCCACGGTTCTGATCCTCGGGCGGCTATGTAGTTGCACAGCTGGTCTTTTACGGGCGCTGCTTTTTTCTCTATAATAATGCAGATATATGTTTCACACATTTTTAGGCTCATGATACTTGTAATTTTAATTTTATTTATTCTAATTGATTCATTGATTATTCATTACACTTACAGGTTTTCGACCTAACTAAATGTACACATAAGTAATTTTCATCTTTAGATCCTATTGATTAATTATTACGTATTTTGTATCGCTTCTTCAGACATTTTCCAGCTGCCCCTACTATAGTAATTGTCTTTTCATTTAACGGGCAACTTTTTTCGGGCATTTCCATGTATGGGCTGTCTTCCCCGATTTTTTTATTTTTTTACTTTTTTCACTTAATTTATGTATTTTAACTAATTTGTTAATATTACTATGTGTCAATTTTAGTGTTTGTTTAAACATTAATGTGATTTGTTATTTTTAGATACCTTTTCTGTTTAACTGGAGATTTGTGTAGTTGATTACGTCATTGTTGCCCCCTGACCCTGATCACATTGGCGGCTTTTTCATCCGGCGTGGTGCTTATAAATCTGCCATGTTTTAACCGCATTTCATATGGCCTGAGGAAGATGCCGGTGCGGCATTGAAACGCGTAGCCTACTAATAAATACTATCATTAATTTCTGCATTTTCATTGAGTAGCAGCGCCGTGGTTATATCCCTCTTTTTTCTACCTCAAAATTGCTTATATTGTTTGGAGGAATGAAAGTTTTCTTTGACAAAACCTGTGACTGGTGGGAATATGTAAGGCTGGGTTCACACGTGGCGGAATTTCACTTAAATTCCGCTGCGGACACTCCGCAGCGGAGCCGTTTGTCCATTGACTTCCACTCTAATTTAGCAGTGTTCGTTTAGACGATGCGTAAAATTCCGCTGCGGAGCATAGGCTGCGGAGCGGAATGTGGTGTCCGCAGCATGCTCTGTCTGTTGCGGACCAGTGGCGGACTGGTTGCGGACTCATTGCGGAAGTTCTCCATTCACTTCAATGGAGATTCTAAATTCCGCAATGAAGTCCGCAGATGTTATGTGTGGTGCGGATTTCGTGTCTGGTGCGGTGCGTATTTCCTGCCGGAGCAGGATATGACATCATTCAGCATAGAAAAGGAAGACGCCATTTTCGGCTTGCAGCCTGCCAGGGATTTTTGAAAAAGTTAAGTGACAACTCTGAACCCAGGCTGCAATGTCCAGGTATAGACGAATGGACATGGAGGTTTCGTCCCTCATAAATCTGGTAAGTACATGTATATGTTTGTGTCATGTTGTTTCAAGATGTCTACTATGTATGGATTAACACTAGCAGCACCTGCAGAATGTCCATATTCTTAAGGCAGATCACCATGTAACAGCTCCACTGTGATTCCAGAGTACCAAGCAAACTGCAATATGCCCTTTTTTTTGTTTTTTATAGGTGCATAGTAGGCCCGAAATATGGGACACCTCTATAGCTGCCTATAGCGACCGCAACGCCCGTGACGAGGGATGGACGTTCGTGTGCCGCGGTCTGTACCCCGAGTGGGACGGGATGCTGGAGAGGGAGCAGGGAGTGATTGGTAAGTTTGCATTTAGTTTGTAATGCAGAGAGGTGAAAACACTGTTTGCAAAGGTTGTTTAGCATCATTAGCATGCTGCCAAAAATCTGCACTAATTTCCTTTCCTGCCTTGCTAAACCATACCCAAACTAAATCCTGCCTTACACACTCCATTTAACGACCTCAAGTACCTTTTGCAAGCGTGGACAACCATATGCACATTTAAATGCATGGCCAGATGTTTGCCAGCGTATTGGCGGCGTCGTGGCATGCGGTGTAAAATAGGCGTGAAAAGCCTATTTTTGGCATGGCAAGAGGTCGTGGGAACACAGCCGTAGCCATAGCTGCTGGCTACTCAAGTTCTGCCCCAATGATGTGGTTGCATTGATGATATCTCCTCACGACAGGCCAGAGGACGCAATTGATCTGTATACACCTGACTTCATCCCCTATGCCCTAATTTTAAAAACATCCTTCCTTTTCCAGAAAATGATGTGCGCAATAGGTGGAGGACAGTACGCGACCGCTTCCGCAAACAGGTCTCAAAGACACCTGCAAGTGGCTCCTCTCCTTCACGGGGCCCTGCGATAGCCCACTACGAAGAACTGGCTTTCCTGATTCCCTGCAGGGAGCTACGAAGGTAAGTCTCTATTCGCACACACACCTGGGTTAAAAGGGAGCGCATGAACCATGTGATTCAAAACTAACGGAATGCCATTTCTATTCAGTGCAGATTACATTCCACATGTTTGTTTTCCTTTTGCCAGTGTTGTCACGAAAATGTCCCTTGACCGTACACATTATCACATATCACTCTGTGTTGCTTATGTAACTCATTCTCTTCATGACGAGAGTGCGTCTTTAGTTCCCCCCCCCCCAAGATTGGTGTCAGATCGTGTGTGTGTGTGTGTGTGTGTGTGTGTGTGTGTGTGTGTGTGTGTGTGTGTGTGTGTGTGTGTAGAATGGCAAAAGGATATGTTAACGAGATTAGCGACTGACAAACTGTCTGAGAAATGTCTTCTGAATCCCCCAAGTCAATGAGCGTTTTTTTCCCTGCAGAACTCACGGGAATGTACCACCCCGGACGCCACAAGGGAGTGCACGTGGCCAGGTGCAGCAGCAGCCCGTGGCAGACTCGTCAGCAAATGTGGCTGAGGAAGATGCGCCCTACCAGGCAACCCCGGCCCCAGCAACTCCTCGTGGCGACACCTCTCCAGCCCCCACGGCAGGAACTTCCCGACCGCGCCAAAGAGTGGGTGGCCGAAAGCGCCTGACACCAGCGGAACAAAGCGACACGGTAGAGGGCCAAGCCTTACGCATGATTCGGAGGGTGGAGGCCGAAGACGAATATCACAGTTTCGGTAATGCCGTTGGTGGCCGCTGTCGCGGGATGGAAACTACTCGCAGGGCGGCATATATGACGTGTGTCTTCGCCCTGGCTGATATCTTTGAGGCCCCCCAGCCCCTACCCGATGTGGGAGATCTAATTTTCCATATGCGCACATTAACTGGCCGTAGGGCTGACACGTCTGCCGCTGTGCCGCACGCCCCACCTCCTGCCTCTGCACCCTCCCTGCAGCCCGATCCCTATTTTTCCCCCTGGACTCATGGACATCCCTCTGGTTCCACTTTCCGCCCATACCCCAATGTCCCAAACCCTTTGCCCACCCCATACTCGTCCACTCTCCCACCTCTTCATATCCATCCTCCCACCTCTGCGGCATACATGCCTCCTACCTCAACCTCCTCCTCTGCCCCCTCCTCGCATCCCCAATTAAGCCCCCCTCGCTTCCACATCTTGTAGTAGGTTTGTGTTTTTGTTTGGTCGCTATTGTACCAGGGATTGAATGTATGTTACAAGTTGTTCCGTGATTCTACTCAGGGCGTATATAGTTGTGATGTGCATACGTTCCATAAAAGTTCCGTTTAATTGATGACTCTGACTTGTGTATTTGTTGTTTTTGATGGGAGGAGGCCAAAATGTGGAAGGGCATCAAGGGGACGATAGAGATTGTTCACGGTGTGGGCGTTTTCATGTAGTAAATACTGTGTGGTTTGATATGCTATGGTGTGCTCAACCAAGAAAGGCAACCTATACATCATACTCCCTATTCAGACATGTGATTACTCAAATACACACACTTAGGCCAAATCCAAGTAATAGTGCATTATTTTATTGCAAAGGAAGCACATCCAACACACAATTTTCCATTCCATAGGAGTATCATTGACAGAATTGCCTACTGTTTGGACATGAAACGGATTACTGCTGGGTAGGCTGCACCCCGCCAACACAGGAGTATTGCCAAGGTACGGCCCCTTCAGAAGTCATGAAATAATCCGAGTAAATATCTCGTACTCGTACACCACTACTGGCCTGACCAACAGAACCCCAGTTAATGGCACTGCCAACATAGGACAGAAGTGAGTCCCCCTCAATTTCTTGACGGTATTCCTGGAGGTAGTTATGGAGGACACAACATGCCTTGATAACCGCATCAATGGTGGTTTCCTCCAATTGCATGGCCGAGGTAAAGACCCGCCACTGATTTGCCATGATGCCAAACGTGCACTCGACGAAACGTCGTGCCCTGCTCAGCCTATAATTAAAAATCCGACGACGGACATTCAGTCCCCTTCGTGGGTATGGGCACAGCAGGTTAGGGCTCAAAGGAAATGCCTCATCCGATACCATAACGAAGGGGACTGGACGCGTGGTTCCTGGAAGAGGTGTCGGAGGTGGTAGAGACACGTTATCCAGGAGAATTTGGAGGCCAATCTGGGATGCTCGCAGCACCCGTGAGTCCCCAGTACTACCATAGGCACCAACAGCAATGGCAACAAATTTGTAATGTGCATCAGCCACCGCCATCAGGACGACCGAAAAATACTTCTTGTAATTAAAGAAGCGTGATCCTGAGTGCGGTGGCTGCTGCACCCTTACATGCTTGCCATCAACTGCGCCTATGCAGTTTGGGAAATTGGTGACATTTTGAAAGCCAGCTGCGACATTTAACCAAATCTCTGGAGTGGGGCAAGGCATGACAATGGGCTGCAACTCTTCCCACAGAACTTTGCATGTGCTCTTCACAATTTGTGAAATGGTGGATTTGCCCACACGAAATTGGAGGTGCAGGGATGCATACGTCTCGCCTGTGGCCAAAAATCTGAAAAAAATAAACATCAGTCATTACATTACATCCCACTATTTAGGAAGAACAACATGTAGGGAGACTATAATACATATGTTTGGGGAAACAAGAAACGTCCCCAATCTCGCAAAATGCACAATAGGGAAATTGATTGTATGTTAGATGACACGCAGAAATGTGGCAACTTACCGCAAGGTGATGAGCAACCTTTCCTCAGCAGCAATCGCCATCCTCATCACGGTATTCTGCTTGGTAATGTGTGGCCTGACAATTTCGAGCAGCCTGTCAAATGCTTGGATGCTCAGCCGGCAGAATCCCGTAAATTTGTCAGGATATCTAGACCAAACCACAAAGAAGATTAACCTAAATGCGGGGTAAACAGCCTAAGTGGGAAACACATGCCAGCATTTACACACACCATGTGGTGTGCACGAATGAAACCCTTCGTCCGTCTGTCCTACTTTTACGGAGGTTTGCCCCAGGTGTGGTCCAGACACCAGTAATGAATGTGGTATGCTCAGGATAGGCCATCAATATATCATCCCTCTGGGTCCTCCACACGAGACCGTCAGCAAATAGCTGTTTGGAAGCACACGCTGTGCTCGGACGACTGCTACTACCCCTTGATTTCCTTGACTTGATTAGACTGTCAATCGCCAATACACATGTAGTGTATGTAGTGACTATGCAATCTTTCTCAGATGCACTTCAATGGGATAGGCTTTGAATTCGTGGGATTGTCCAATGCAGCTGTGTGAGCTATTGAATTGTGAGTAACTTAAGCCAAAGAAGGGTATCCGAACACTATGGACCCTTCACAGCAACTGATCGGTGACAGGGACGACTGTCCGAGGCCAAGCGCTGATAAATCAATGGCCTATCCACTGCACAGAACAGCGCGTTTGCAAGCCGGGCCAACACTTTACTCTACACCCTACTCTCACATATAGCAGCCAGGTGAGTAGAGGTGAGCAGAGACTCATTCCAAAACATATGAAGCATGTTCTGTTAAGTTACCCAACAGAACAACAGGGGCAGTGACAATGAAAGATTGTATCCCAAATATATACCTTCTTAGATCGCAGTAAAGAAGTGCAAAATGACCTTTGGTTGATCTTTCAGCAAACAACGGGTGAACCCACAGTCGGACACGGCCTCGTTCTTCAGCCTGTGTGCAAATAATGATTGTGAAATCCAAGAAACATGTTACTATATCATTAGCAGACAGAAACATATACTTTTGCATAGGACGTGTGTAGGTGACTAAATATTACTTACACGTTGCCTTTGCCGACGACGGACAATGCTGACTATGGTGCGCAGCAGCAGAATCAAATATTGTCGGCGTAATTGAAGTGGTCGCTCCTGGATGTCAGGCATTATCCCACACTTCGGACTAGGATACTTCTCCTGCCAGATTGACTTCTCTTTCTGGCCACACTTATACATGCCATGGGTGTGTCCAGCACGTCGTCATAGGAACTGAACTCACAAATGATGTCAGTTCCCTTTTTGGAAGACTTGCCTTTGAAATCCGCACCTAAATCCGCAACTAAATCCGCAACGCAATCCGCAGCACTTTGGCAAAATCCGCAGCGTAATCCGCAATGCGGATTATGTGCGGCATTGATGCGGACAGTGTCTGCAGAAATCCGCCACGTGTGGTCATGCCCTTAAAGTTGAATTTCGTTGTTTCTTTCAGGCAAAAAGTCGTCAACAGGCGTGTTAGAGGAAGAGAGACTTCAGAGAGATGCAGCGTCAGCTGCAATCCCTACAAGACCTTTAATGTGGCTGGGACGTCAGGAAGGAGCTGGAGGAAGCAAAAAGGGCCTGAAAAGGCACTGAGGAGGAATCCAAGCGAATTGTCTTTCGTTCCAAGGTGGAGAAAATTACTTGGAGAAGGGTGAGAAATGTAACTCGTTCTTTTTCCGGAAACTCCATGCCGGCCACACGCCCCTGAAGGAACTCCGAGATGAGAACGGAAACATGCATTCTGGGAAGGAGGTGGTGTTGGGAGTCGTCACAGACTACTACCGAAGCCTCTATTCCCCGAAAACCACTGACCCCGAAGCCGCCGATAAATTCCTGTCAGGTATCACTAATCATCTTGATCCTGCAGGTACGGAGGCTATGGATGTTCCCCTGATGGTGGATGAACTGCTTTCTGCCGCTAAATCCTTCAGACCCGGCAGGACCCCGGGCAGTGATGGTCTCCCAGCAGAGCTCTATGTAGCGCTGGGAGACTTGATCTGTCCAGACCTGCTGGAGCTCTATGAGGAGATTGTGGTGGAGGGAAGAATGCCACCGTCCTTGAGAGAAGGCATGATCACAATTTTGTATAAACAGAAGGGGGAGAGATGTGACCTGAAAAACTGGCATCCCATCTCTCTCCTGAACGTGGACTACAAGATCCTCGTCAAAGTATTGGCCAACAGACTGAAGGTTGTCATCGGACGGATCATCGGACCGGACCAAAACTGCGGAATCCCTGGCCGTAGGGTGGCCGACAGTCTTGCCCTTGTGAGGGACATGGTGCATTACATGCCAAGCTGCCATACACATGCGGCCCTGGTCAGTCTTGATCAGGAGAAGGCTTTTGACCGGGTCTCTCACGAATTCATGGTTAAGGCTCTGTGTAGGCTACGGCTTGTCAGGATGTTCGGTTTGTATGTTAACCTGCTGTATTCTGACATTTACAGCTCGGTGTTGGTGAACGGCTGGAAAACGGACCCCTTCCCTGTCCTTTCAGGGATTAGACAAGGCTGTCCTCTTTCACCTCTCCTTTTTGTTTGTGTTCTAGAGCTCTTTGCAGAGGCTATCCGGCAGAATGAAAAGATCAGAGGGATCACCGCACCAGGTCCAGGACAATTCGACGTCAAATGCTTTCTGTACATGGATGATGTGTCGGTCTTTTGCGCTAACCAGAGTTCGGTGACTGCACTCGTCCAGATCTGCGAGGAGTTTGGACGCGCTTCAGGGGCAAAAGTCAACTGCGGCAAGTCAGAAGCCATGCTCTTCGGAAAATGGTACCTGCCTTCTCCTGCCTCCTTCCCATTTACCATCAAGCCAGACTTAATCAAAATACTGGGAGTCTGGCTCGGGAAGGAAGGTGCAGCCCTAAAGTCGTGGGAAGAACGCTTGGCCAAAGTCAACAAAAGAATCGGACTGTGGAGCCTCAGACAACTCACTATTGAGGGCAAAGCAATGGTCCTGCGTAACGAAGTCTTGCCTGTGCTACAATACACTGCACAGGCATGGCCCCCCTCTTGCCACTGTCTCGAGGGCCATTACCAGGACTTTGTTTCACTTAATCTGGGGCTCGAAAATGGACAGAGTAAAGCGGACTGTTATGTACAAGGAGCCCCGCAAGGGTGGGAAGGGTATACCCGACATCCCCACTCTGCTGCGGATCGCTTTTGTATGTGACTGTGTTCGTAGGACTCTGAGGACAGCAAACGGCTCTGCGGGCAAGGTCATGTCCCGCTACTTCCTCCATCCCCTCTGGCGAGGTTTTGGCTGGGACAAGTGGGACAGGTCCTTCCCTTACAACTGGCACACTCCCTGGTTCTACGGAGATGTTGACCGGTTTGTGAGGGAGCATTAGCTTGAGGGTCTTAAGCCCAACTTGTGGAAACCTAAGACGATCCACAGGAACATCAGAGCAAAGGACTTGCCGGAGTCTGTTCCAGGGCTTCATGCCGACACGTTGGAGACTGTTTGAACTAACGTGTCATCTGGCAGGTTGACCAATGGGCACAAGGACCTTTCATGGATGGCCCTCCAGGGAGCACTGCCTCTTATGTCATTCATGCATGCCCGCAACCTGTGCAAGACCCAATACTGCCCCAGGTGCCCCTTCACGGAGGAAACATCTTTGCACACTTTCTGGCAGTGCCCCTTTGCACAGGGTCTGTTGAAAGCCTTGGAACACGAACTCAAGGACTCAGTACCCAGGAACAGACTGTCGTACCGCTCGGTACTTTATGGACTATTTTCTGGGAGTAATACGGATGGAGCAATCCAGGAGGCCTGGCGCCTTATGAACTGTTTTAAGGACGCTGTATGGTTTGCCAGGAATCGTCTGATTTTGCGGAGAGAGAGTGTGTCCATCTAGGACTGCCGCAGGCTGATCCACAGCCTGCTCAGAGACTATTCCACCTGGGACAGCCCGGACGTCGGAGGAAGAGGACTGATACTCCCCTTACCCCCCACTCTCCCTTCTTGTGTGGTGTCTTTCAATAAAACTTTGGGCCTGTGATTCCGCCCCTATCCCTTCCTACCCACTCCCCCACCCCATCACTTCTCTGTTCTGCTTTGTTGTTTGGCTTTAGTGAATGCAAGAATGTTAGTGTAGCATGTGGTGTGATGTATAGCATAGCCTGTACTATTTATTATACTGTCATGTTATGTTTGGCGACTTATTTATTATTTCCTGCTTCATGGCTTACGCTGCGTCGCAGTACTGTTTGTATGATGACGATTGATTGTCAATAAAGCTTTTGCAATTAAAAAAATCTGTTCTTAGTTTAATATCTGATACGTCCCCTATCTGGGGACCATATATTAAATGGATTTTTAGAACAGGAAGATCGAAATAGAGCTTGCTTTGTCCACTCCACGCATTGACCTGGTATTGCAGTACCTCCAGGACCGATGCACTCCTTCCTAAAAGAGTGACTAAAATTAGATTTGAAAAGTGCTTTTTGTTTTTGTTTCTTTCTTGCTGATTATATCTGTCCTTTAATCCCATTATTTTGCCTGTTATACAATGCATTTATACAATGCATGTTTTGTAATGTGTGATAATGAATGACCCAATTATTAAATTACTTCATTAATAGTAGTGATGTTTATTCGTATCAGTACTGCCTTGGTCTTGGTTGGGATGTGCTCTGGTACCCTCTCTCTCGGCCTGGGGGGGGGGATCGTTCCTCCTTGTGAAGGACTTCACCCCCCGCTGCTATTTGGGAGAGAGGCTTAGTCCAGAGCAACAGGCTGCGATCCCTATACCCCTGTGTAGGTTTTGGCAGATAAGGGGAGTTGTGTTCAACGTTACGTCAGCAACTACTTTCCAAAAATTTGCCATGGATTAAAGTCCTGGCGAAATACCGGCTTATGCGTGGATAAAAAACTTTATATGGATTATCCTATCAGAGGATAAAGCGATGACCTGCGGCTTGAAGCTCGTGGTGGAGACCGTACTGGTTGACATTTTCAACATCCAAAAGGGGGAGATCCTAGCGGTACAGGACTATCCAAGGAGAAGGATTTATGATATTACGTTTATATAGAATGGAGTGCTCCAAGATCTGCTGGCGGCTTACATGGTAAAAAATTACCCGAGACTGGACGGTGTTCATTTTGTTGAACATGTTTTGGACATCACTAAAATTATTGTTGTAAAAATGTAGTGCCCTTTCACCGAGCTAAAAGAAGTGATGTCCTTTATTTCCCCCTATTTTAAGAGCGTTATATGTCTTGGCAAAATTATGAATGAGGTCGGTGTATGGACCTCAAAATGGTTATTCCTTGTTACGTGTTTTAGAGATGCCAGCACTTCAGGGGTGATATTATTGCCGCCAGCACGTTTTAAATTAGGTGACACAGCAGGTGACTTATTTTTCACGGACGCCTCCATTCTGTAAGAAGTGTCAAAAGTACGGTCACACCAAAGAGTTCGGCGAGAGCACATGTAGGAACTGCGGCAGCTCTGAGCACGACAAAACTTGCCCTCTGGGGAAAAGGTGTCGTTACTGTAGCCGAGTTGGTCATCTTTTTGCATTTTGTCCCCACAGATCGTTATAACCCGAGGTCCGGCCGAGGCGTCCCGAGCAGAGAGCAGGCCAGACCGCCCCCCAAAAGGGAGGGGAACTGCAAGGAGAGCAACAAAATGAGATGGACACTTCAAGCAGACCCCCCCAAACAGGTGACCCGAAGGAACAGAGAAAAAACAAGCAGCGTGCCAGTTATCAGCAGACGAATGAGCCCCCCCAGGAAACTGGGGTGCAGGGTAGTTCGGATGATGCTGATCCTACTTGGCCGCAAGCGATACATGGTCAGCCTGTACCTGAGGCAGAGGACCCGGGCAGAGCAGCAGCAAAAATGAAAAGACGTAGGGCATACTCGAAGGTTGCAGCGGGGGCACCGAAGGGAATACCTGTGGATGCAGGGAAACCTCTTGACGTGCCCCTGAAAGTACCAGCACAAGGTCCCCCCCCCCTCCTAGCCAGTGGAGGGATATCGGGACGGCGACCTCCGAGGTAACGAGAGCCCCTGAGACGTCTGAGAGCAAGGTTCCTGCCCCTATGTTAAAGGAGGACACTGCAAAAAACGCTCCTGAAAGAGTAATATTGCCCGTGGGGTCCGTCTGGGATCCTCTCTCAATAAGGGCCTCAAGTATGGTGGGGGGTAGGCTGAGTGATGGAAGTTCCTCTCCTACCTCCTCCTTGCCCACGTTTGACTCTAAAGCAGGGGGCTACGCGAGTTCCAGTGGGGTCTCTGGCAATGCTGAGGACTGCTGAGGCCACCTCGGGTAAGATTACAAAGACTGTCTCTCTCTTTTCCTCATGGCAGATTTATGTGGCTTGTCCTTTAACGTGAGAAGTGTGCATTCCCAGACAAGAAGAGCTGCCGTGTTTGATTACCTTTCTATTTTTACTGCGACAGTTTTTTTCCTACAGGAGTGCTGCATACCACACCGCACAAACTATAAAAAAATATGAAGATTGGAGACTCGGGCCTTCGGTGTGTTCCGGGTCTAACGAATCTAGAACCCAGGTGTCGCTATTTTTTTTAAAGGAAACGTTTTAATTGACAGTTTTAAAGACATTTTACCAGGCAGAATTTTAATGGTAAAAGCTTTTATAGACGGTATTAGATATCAGTTTTTACATTTTTATGGTAACCCCGACAAAAATGAAAGAGCAAAAATGCTAGAGATTTTACCCCTTTTTATTAACGATGCAGAACTAGATTTTAGCAGGTAATTTTAATTGTTTTTTAAACGGGGGAACGCCCGTTCTCTAACGCAGTAAGTAGGAATTATGATAAACCCTCGTCAATTTCAAAAGATCTTACTGTTGATTTTAAACTTACCGATGTTTTTAAAAAATACAATATTAATTTACCAGAAGAGGACAGCGTCACCTGGAGCAATGTGAACTGTAGCTCCAGGATTGATTTTTTTGTTCTTATCAAGTAATGCCTTTTAAATGTGATACTAATTTTAACGTCTCTTCGGACCATAAATTATTATATTTTAAAGCCAAATGTAATAATCAAAAGAGCACGGGGAAAAAAGCCTGGAAAATGAACGTTTCCTTTTTATCAGATCCGCAAGTTATATCTGATTTTATCACCTTTTATAAGGGCTACAGATGGGTAAGACATCCCAATATGCCCATCGCCACCTGGTGGGAGAAAATGAACATAAAAATAAGGCATTTTATTAATTAAAATTGGGATGGAAAAAGCCAAGGAGAAACGTGATGTTTATGCAATTTGAAATACTCGTCCTCAGACCCAATACAAGTTCAGAGAACAGGGTATGCTGGTGGACAAGGACATCATGGAGATTAAGAAAGAGATCTCCCAGTGCCTGGAGCAGAGAGGTAAAGAAATGATCTTTTGCTCTAAGGTGAAACACCTCGACGAGAATGAGACCTGCTCCAGGTACTTTTTTAAGAAAATCACAGACAAGCATACCCTGTTAGATAATATAGACCGTAAAACTGACACAAATAATATTTTAAAAAAGGTGCACAGATTTTATGCAGATCTTAATAATAAAAATGTTGCTTTTATGGAAGACTCATTGAAGGAGGTTGACACGGTTTTAGATCCGGTTTCTCAAGAATTCATATAACAGGAAATTTCAGAACAGCAGATTTTAGAAACCATCAAGAGTTTTAAAACGGGTAAAGTCCCTGGTCCGGACGGTATACCCCTAGAATTTTATGGCACATTTTATGGAGTTTTAAAGGAGGATCTACACTCTCTTTTTACTCAGGTTTTTAGATCAAAAGCCCTCCCGGGATCCTAGAACAAAGGAGAAGTGTCCCTGCCATATAAAAAGGGGGACAAGACAGACATACAAAACTGGAGGCCTATTACACTATTGAACTGCGATTATAAAACCATGACAAAGATATGCGCTAACAGGCTAAAAACAGTGGTGGATAAAATCATACACTCCAGCGAGGTCTGTGGGATTCCCGGGAGGAGTATATGGGGCAACTTAAACCTTTTAAAAGATACTATTAGCGACATGAAAGCAAGAGAAGGTAAAATGGTGGTTTTAACTATAGACTTCGAAAAAGCCTTTGATAGGGTGTCACATTTTTATCTTTTTAACCCCTTAAGGACGCAGCCTTGTTTTGGCTTTAAGGCTCAGAGCCCATTTTTTAAATCTGACATATTTCACTTTATGTGGTAATAACGTCGGAATTCTTAAACCTATCAAAGCGATTCTGAGACTGTTTTCTCGTGACACCTTAGGCTTTATGTTAGTGGTAAAATTTGGCATATATATTCAGTGTTTATTGGTGAAAAATTGCAAAATGTCGAGAAAATGTATAAAAAATAGAATTTTTCAGAATTTAAATGCATCTGCTTGTAAAACAGATGGTTATACCACCCAAAATAGTCACTAGCTCACATTTCCCATATGTCTACTTTAGATTGGAATCGTTTCTTGAACACTCTTTTATTTTTCTTGGACGTTACAAGGCTTAGAACATAAACAGCAATTTCTCATATTTTTAAGAAAATTTCAAAAGCCTTTTTCTTAAGGTACCTGTTCAGTACCGAAGTGGCTTTGAGGGGCCTATGTATTAGAAACCCCCATAAAATACCCCATTTTGAAAACTAGACCCCTCAAAGTATTCAGAACAGCATTTAGAAAGTTTATTTAACCCTTCAGGCATTTCACAGAAATTAAAAAATAGTAGAAGTGAAATTTGCAAATGTAACTTTTCTTGCTGAATTTCAATTGTATTAAAAAAAATTCTGTAACACAGAAACACTACTAAATATGTATTGTCCAGATTCTGCAGTTTTTAGAAATGTCCCACGTGTCTCTAGTGCGCTCGTGGACCGAAACACAAGCCCCAGAAGCAAAGAAGCACCTAGTGCATTTTGAGGCCTCATTTTTATTAGAATATATTTTAGGCAGCATGCAAGGTTTGAAGAGGTGTTGAGGTGCCAAAAATGTAGGAATCCCCCAAAAGTTACCCCATTTCGGAAACTACACCCCTCAAGGAATTCATTTATGGTTGTTGTTACCATTTTGACACCACAGTTTTTACACAGCACGTATTTGAATTGGGCTGTGAAATTAAAAAAATGTAGTTTTTTCCAATAAGATGTCATTTTTTATCAAAATTTCTTATTTTCACAGGGAACCAAACACCCCATTTTGTTGCCCAATTTGTCCTGAGTGCGGCAATACCCCATTTGTGGTGATAAACTGCCGTTTGGGCCCATAGGAGGGCTGAGAAGTAAAGGAGCGCTATTTGTTCTTTGGAGTCCAGATTTTGCTGGATTGGTTTTCGGGTGCCATGTCGCATTTGCAGAGCCCCAGAGGTATCAAAGCAATGGAAACCCACCAGAAGTGACCCCATTTGGAAACTACAGTTCTCAAGGAATTCATTTATTGGGGTTATGACCATTTTGACCCCATAGTTTTTCCACATAACTTATTTGAATTGGGCTGGGAATTCAAACAAAATAAAATTTTTCCAATATGTCGTTTTGGCGGAAAATTTCTTATTTTCACAAGAAATAAAATACCACATTTTTTTGCCCAATTTGTGGTGATAAACTGATGCTTGGGCCCATGGGAGGGCTCAGAAGGAAAGGACCACCATTTGGCCTACTGGAGATTTTCTGGTGCGAAGTCATGTATGCAGAAGGCCCTGAGGTACCAGTACAGTTGAAACCCCCAAGAAGTGACCCCGTTTTAAAAACTACACCCCTTAAGGCATTAATTTAGAGGTGTAGTGAGCATTTTGACCGGAGACATACACCCTATAAACAGTAATGTGTGTTCCCACGGGTATGGCAATACCCTACATGTGGCTGTTATCAGCTGCCTGGGCACGCAGCAGGGCTTAGAGGGGAAAGACGAGGGGGGATAAGCTGTGCGGAGTGCATCAGAGTAAGTAAAACTGGGGTAGATTAAAAATCAAGGGATGTATGATACATTTTGAAGCACTCTTTCATACGGAGCCTTAGTTTTTCCGGACACGTGTCACATTGATATATTGTGTCCTTCCTTATCCCCCTCTTATAGCAGACTTTGTACCTCTTTTGACTTTTTCCTTTCTTGCCAGTGTGGGGAACTTCTCCTGGAAAGTGTTGCCCTGGTACGATGCATGTAGCCCCGCTTCCAGAAGTACTGGGTGCCCCCCCTTCTTGGTCCCTAAAGATTAGGTTCTTGATAACCACCTCTTGAAATTTCAGGAAAGTTCCCCTCTGGCCTGTACATCGACGTAGCACGTACACATTGTACAATGCCATCGGTATGATGTGCACGGCCAGCTTCTTATACCACACCGCATGAAATAAGCCTGCAAAGAGTTTCCATTGAGTTCAATGAGAAATACACTGTGCTGTTCAGCTGAGGCTTTGGGTTTGTCCACACAACTTGTTTTCAGCTGTTTTTCGGGCTGTAAACGCCCCGAAAAATGGCAAAAAATACGGAGGTTGAACGCCTTTGTGAAAGTGATTAGAATATGTTTAAAAGATGACATTTTGCATGGACTCCATCTTGTCTGATAGGCATCTATTTTGGATCGTTGGAATCCATCTTGTGGCCTGAAGGAGCCATCTTGAGATTAATAAGTAAAAACTAATATATTAATCTAAGTCAGCAGTTGTCTTGAAACAATTCTATATGTTCTTGAGTTGAATGTTTTTATTATTCTTGTAAGGAGAAGATAAATCATCCTTGGTAGAATGGAGAAGGACATTGTTTACCATAAGGGAGGGGGTCAGCCTTAAAGAAGGGCTTTGTTTAAATTATTTAATGTTGCGTATCAGCCATCTTATCTGCAGTCTCCATTCTCTAGTGAGATAAGAAGTAGAGACACTTTAACTTGTGCATCTGAAGTGTGTCTCCCCCATGTAACAAGGGAGAGGCCACCTGGGAGACCTTGAAGGGTGAAGAATCATTATAATGCATTAAAATATTGTCATTGGCTGAATCAGAGTCATTATCATATTGTAGATGATTGGCTGAAATCAAAGACAACACCTTTTCTGTCATCATACTTATATACTTGCTTGGATCAATAAAGATCAGAGGAGTATTTTGAGCATACCAGCAGTGTCTGTTTTATTTCTCCTCCACTATATATCGATAACCAATAACCACTGAGATTATTTGGACCTGAACAGGTGTACTGATACAGGTGTTGATTGACAAACCTACCTAAATCTTCAGTCTAATATACTTTTGGCCGAACCTGAATCGACAGCTTTGGTCCCCTAAAACTGTGATCGGTACATAAGGTCATTGGTACATAAGTGAAACATCAAAACTGGTGAGTAAGGAGCTTATTCTTACAAATGTTTCACTCATATCTTTGACGCCTCGTATTAGCTATTATTGACGATTCAACCTCCTGGACGCAGTCACCTGTTCAGAGGTATGTTGGTAATTTTTAAAAGTTTTGTGTGATGAATGATTGCAGACATAGCATAAGTGAGTTGATGGTATGAATGTTGTAAGAGGATGGTGCAGGCAATGCAAGTGTTCTGTGAGAGCCAGAAGTGAGGGTGCACAGAATTGTGAGATTGTTTCAGTGTATGAGGACTGTCAGAAACGCAGTGTAGGCGTCTATCGTACTGAGCGCAGGTTTGATATGAGTTATAACCAACACAAGCGTTTTTGAGGTTGTGAAAGGATTACAGCTGAGCCAGTTGGAAAAAATTGTACAGATAAAGAGACCTAATTTCAGAGGTCCACTTGTGTGTTCTTCAAGTGTGGTCCCTTATACTTGGTGGGAAGGTGAAGAAGATGAAGGCTTTGTAGAATAACGCTGCAATTAATTGGTGGTTGCTGGATTTTTGTTGTATTGTTATAGGTGTGGTGTTGGTGATTTTATTTGTTTGGCTGATGTGGAAAATTGTTAAGGATCAAAGAGAATGTCACCCGGTTGCCCGTTTGTTCTTTGACTGCGGAGTGTCGGGGACGCCCGACGAAACGTACAGTACATGTCCGTAGGCAACACAATCTGCAAGTAAGTGACAGAATGCGTCCGTAGGTCACCGGTTCGATATTTGTAGGTAATATCCTGTGGTACGGCAAGGACTTCTGCGGTTAAGTCTTGATCATGGGAAACTCAGGGACAAGAGCAACAGGGGCAACATAGTGGCATACAGCCAAGGAAATTGTGACAACTAAGGCAGGGAAAGACGCTATAACAAACAGTGGAAAATGTTTAAAAAGACAGGCATGTTGAAGGATGTTGTTTGGATGTGCAAAAGAGTAAAGATTTCATAAAAATGAATAAAGGTTGGTTTAGCAACCATGGGTTAACTGACAAAGCAGACACATGGCTTAAGATGGCAGAGGTGGTGATTACTGGGGGATGTAAAGAAGTTGACCAGAATGGACATTATATTTATCAATGTTTTAATGACGGAACAGACGGTGACTGTAAGTTGAGCGGGGAAATTGCTGGCGCACCCCCTCCTTATCAGACACCAGGTGCTCCCAATGAATCTGGGGGGCCAGTGAGCTGGACCTGTCCTCATTGTGGACAGCAAAACCCGCCCACAGTTGAATATTGCAGCAGCTGTGGGAGCCAGAGACTGGATAGGTTACAAAATGTGTAGGGGTGTTTCCTATGCAGACTAGAACCCACCGTTTCCAGATACCTGACCCCAATAACGCCGGACAGCAAGTGATAGTGCAACACAATTATGACCAGTACATGCTGTGGTCACCTAGTGATCAGTTGTCAATGAGTAACAGTCTCCCCGACCCAAGAAAACAGTCAGTGATGTTTTCCAGACGACTTGCAGGTATCCAACGTACATACCGTTGCACATGGGACGGCTTAGAGGGATTGGTTATTGTAAAGGGGGGGGGGATTCACTAAAAATGCAGATTAGGGGACAGAATGGAGCCCCTCATGACAGACAGACTAAGGCGAGTGGACGAGAATACTTTGCACTTTCACAAGTCTGGCCAGGACTAGAACGAGACAAGATACTTGATTCATGGATGGCTATACAACAACAACAACCAGATCAGGGGGTAGAATAGTTTTGTTGTGAGATGGAGATCAAGTGGCAGGACCAGGGGTATAGAAATTACGTCAATATTCTCAGAGAAGCTATAATGGGGGGGAATTAAGAAGGAAATCAGGGAGATCATTACTGCTAGACCGCAGCTTTGAAGGTGGTGGCTTTGGGGCAAAGCAGGAGATGAGGAAGATTACTAAAATCATGGTGAACCAGCCTCACAGAGGCAGAGGTAGAGGCAGAGGTGGTTTCAGAGGAGGAAGAGGGGGAGGTGGAAAAACAGATTACAGTAACGTAGAGTGCTAGCGTTGTGGCGAAAAGGGACACTTTTCCGCCCAGTGCCAGGCAAAGGCTACAGAGGCATCTGACTTGCCAGCTTCCACGGAAAAGGAAGCTGGCAATCTGGATGTCAGCCTCTGCCCAATGTATGTGATATCAGACAGTGGGCCCACACCAATGGCAGAGGCAGAAGTGAATGGTACTACCCTTCAATTCTTAGTAGACACCAAAGCAGCCAAATCTGTTCTGCAGACCACGCTGATATCACCGGACCTAATTTCTGCTGATTATCTTACATGTGTTGGGGTTGAGGGGACATCTATCAGTAATCCCCTGACTCTGCCCCTTAGAATAAGACTACATGACACACGGGAACTAGTCACTCGGTTCTTGGTATCAGACTCTGTGCCTTACAATCTCCTGGGCACAGACATATTAGGAGCAATAGGTGCCTGTGTTGAATTTACATCTGAAGGGATACAAGTAGTGAGACCCCTGGTGGACAATCTGTCTATGATAGCAACTTGTATGGTACAACTCCCTGAAACCTTCGCAGATGCATTTCTAGAGGAACTAGAGGTTGTCCCATGGAAATAATGGGCGAGGGGGAAACAGGATGTGGGCAGGCTGCAGGTCTCACCTGTGCAGATTAAACTCAAACCAGGGTGTGTGCCCCCATCTGTAAAACAGTACCCCCTTAGCCAGGCCCAGAAAAATTCAATAGCTAAAGACATTCAGGAGGTCCTCAAGGTGGGGGCCATAAGATGTACCTCGCACTAATACACCCTTGTACCCAGTAAAGGAAAAAACTGAAAATGGAGAACCAGTGACATACCTTATGGTACATGACTTGCGGGCTTTGAATGCTGTAACTGTGAAAGACACCCCCCTAATGCCAAATCCACACACACTGCTGGCACAAATACAGTTTTCCTGTGATAGATCTGGCAAATGCATTCTTTTCTGTTCCATTAGCCGAGGACTCCCAGTTATTGTCTGCATTTACACATAAGGGACAACAATATTGCTGGGTTGTGCTACCACAGGGGGCCTGCAACTCACCCACCCAATTATCCCAGTCCATGAAAGCAGTCTTAGACGACTGGGCTCCCTCAGATCCAGGTACTGTCCTCCTACAATATGTGGATGACCTCTTGCTGTGCTGCAGAGACAAACAAACCCGTCAAAAAGAAACTGTATCTCTCCTGATATTCCTGGCAGACAGTACTTGTGTGTGTTCACCTGTTCTCTGGTTGGCCGGAAGCCTGGCCGGGTAAGACAGCAAATGCTAAAAACACTGCCAAGAAACTGATGAGTGAGGTAGTCTGCAGGTATGTGGTACCTGAGGTGATAGTCAGACAGGGGTACACACTTCACAGGAGAACTGATGCAGGAGGTAATGGCAAGCCTAGGAGTTGAACAGGCATTCCACACACCATATCATCCACAGAGCAGTGGGAGGGTGGAAAGACTGAATGGCACACTTAAGTTGAAAATTCTAAAAGCTATGGAGGAGACTGGCAAGCCATAGAAAGAATGCCTTCCCATAGCACTCTACTCTGTGAGAGTTACCCCTAACAGAAAGACAGGTTTATCTCCTTATGAAATATTGTTTGGTGGCCCCCCCAAAGACAGGCTGATATTTTCCACAACAATTGCAGGCCCAACATGGCAGTCCGACCGCCTATCTCACCCAGCTACATAAGTGTTTGACTGAGACTCATAAACATGTGTTCTCCTCACACAGGTTTGATGGTCCCTACCAAATCTAGTTGGTAACCTCGACTTCAGTCAAAGTAGAAGGGAAACCCACCTGGATACACGCCAGCCACTGAAAGTAAGTTTTAAATTCTGAAGCCAAGGATGTTGTATTTTCTGCTGGACTGTTTTCTGGTGATGTTGCCCTTAGCAGGAACTCTACATGACGTTTTAAAGGAACATTGGGACAATAAGTTCATTAAACATCACCAGAAGATAGTGGAACTGACTAATTTGATTGCTGGATCTCTACTCATTCTCCTATATCTGCTAAATCCATGCCCTACCTTGCAGTTCCTGTTCCAGAAGAAGAGCTGTTTGCATCTTGGTGTTGGGACATGAACCAATTGTACCTAGGAGGAACCTATGGTAAAACTTCGGTGGCACTGCCAGTAGCAGGGTGGGTGCAAGACCTCTGGTGGCAGGTTAACTTGACAAATCGGGTTGGGAATTGGTTTGATTTAAAAAAAGTAGATGGGATATGGCGTGTTGTACCCATAAATTCAATGCAACAGGTGGATTAGAAGTTAGTTTTTCTGCTCAAGGTAGGAATGCACTGGGAGTGAGGGAATGGCATGGAACTTGTTCTCCGCGACATATCCATGATCCCATGTGGTCCAAGATATCTAACTTTTTACCAGTTAATGAAACCTATTGTGAATCTATTGGAGCTTATGTGTGGCGTGTGGCAGGTTTAGAGGAGGTTGAAAATTGTGGACCATTCCATTATTATAGTCCCATGGCTCCCAATACAAATGATTCTTGGTGTTTCTTTAATGATTCTACACTTTTGATGCATATGGTACATGTACTAACCAATGATATATTTGTAGTATGTGGAGATAGATGGATCCCTCAGGGAGCTGAGGGAACGTGTACTTTGGCCAGACTTGAGCCTGCTACGTGGGTATGGGAGGATGAAAACTTCCCATATGATAATCTCCCGAGGCACATGTTAGCTAAACGGGAAGCGAGACCAGAAAAAGCATAGCCCCTTATTCATGTGCCGTGGCAGTAAAAGTTTGGCTTATCGCTAACAATAGTAGGCTTATCAGTAAAGAACGCGCATAATATTGAAAAATTAGCTGAAATATTTGACAATGTAACGGATTATGTGTTTGATGCTTTGAATATAACCTCTGCATTTACTAGGCAATTAATATTAGTAACTAATCAACATACAATAGTACTAGATTATACATGTGCCAAGTAGTTGGCCCAGCATGTTGTCATTAAATAGACCCTACTGGCATTATGCAGGTCAAGCATGATATAGAACAAGCTAAGAAAATAAAGGAAGAGTTCAGGAAAGCCAATTCTAAAGATGATTGGAACCTGGAGTAGCTTGATGGTGGTCGTCATGGCTCTATCCCTCTAACTGGTTTAACCCCTTCAGGACGCAGCCTGTTTTGGCCTTGTGGCACAACCAATTTTTTCAAATCTGACATGTGTCACTTTTTGTGGTAATAACTTGGGAATGCTTTTACCGATCCATGCGATTCTGAGATTGTTTTCTCGTGACATATTGTATTTTATGTTAGTGTAAAAATTTGGTCGATAAATTCCATATTTATTAGTGAAAAACAACAAAATTTAGAGAAAATGTGCAAAAATTTGCATTTTTAAAAATTTTAATGTATCCGCTTGAAAAAAAAGATAGTAATACCACACAAAATAGTCACTAGTTAACATTTCCCATATGTCTACTTTATATTTGCATCATTTTTTTGAACGTCTTTATTTTTCTAGGATGTTACAAGGCTTAGAACTTTAGCAGAAATTTCTCACATTTTTAAGAACATTTCTAAAGGCCATTTTTTTCAGGGACCAGTTGAGTTCTGAAGTGGCTTTGAGGGCATTCTATATTAGAAAGTCCCCATAAAGGACCCCATTTTGAAAATTTAACCCCCTCAAAGTATTCAAAACAGCATTCAGAAAGTATTTTAACCCTTTAGGCATTTCACAGGAATTAAGGCAAAGTAGAGGTGAAATTTACAAATATTTTTTTTGCCGAAATTCATTTGTAATAAAAAAAACAATCTAACACAGGTTTTACCAGAGAAACGCAACTCAATATTTATTGCCCAGATTCTCCAGTTTGACCCCATTTTGGAAACTACACCCCTCAAGGAATTTATCTAGGGGTATAGTTAGCATTTTGACCCCACAGGTTTTTTTTTCAGAATTTAGTGGAATTAGTCTGTGAAGATGAAAATCACCTTTTTTTCTGTGGAAACATAGAATTTTTTAATTTTTACAAGGAATAAAGGAGAAAAAGCCGCCCAACATATGTAAAGCAATTGTTCCCGATTATGGCAATACCTTGTAGAAGGAATTTTTCTAGTTAGTGAGCATTTTGACCCCACAGGATCTTTTTTTTAGAGCCAAGGTGACCAAAAAAAACAGCGATTTTGGCGCTTTAAATTCTCTATTTCTTACAGCGTTCACCGTGCGCAATAAATTGTGTTACTTTATTCTGCAGGTCGGTACGATTATGGCGATACCATATGTGTAAAGTTTTTTCAAGTTTTGCAGCGTTTGCACAATAAAATTACGTTTCTATAAAATAATATATTTTCTGAGACACCCTATTCTAGGCCGTAACTTTTTTATTTTTTAGTAAAAAAAAAGCTGTGGGAGGTCTTGTTTTTTGCGGGACGGGTTGTAGTTTTTATTGGTACTATTTTGGGGTAAATGCGACTTTTTGATCACTTTTTATTCCATATCTTGGGAGGGGTGGTGACCAAGAAATAGCGATGCTGACATAGTTTGCCGTTTATTTTGTTTGCGGCATTCACCATGCGGGAAAAATAACATTATAGTTTCATAGTTTGGATCGTTACGAACACGGTGATACCAAATATGTGTACTTTTTTTTTACGGTTTCATTTTTTTTCCTATAATAAATGACTTATTATAGGAAAACAAACTTTTATTTTTAAACTTTTATAAAACATTTTTATCAACATTTTTTTTTACTTTTTACACTTTGTTTTTTGACCTGCAGCTTTGATCGCTGCTAGAATACATTACACTGCCTGGGTAGTGTAATGTATTCCAACCGTCAGTGTGACGTCACAGTCACAATGACTAAGTCTACGAGGACCAGCAGAGGCTGGTCCTCATAGGCTGACATACATGGCAGACCCGGAGGTGTTGCCTGGCCTCCGGATGCCATCACAAGAATCAGCAACCCCCACAATTGCATGGGGGCTGATGATGTGCTACAATCCCCCAAAATGTGATCGCAATCTAGCACCACATTTAACGGGTTAATTCCCGAAATCAGCGGCGATGAGACGCTGATCGGCAACACTGGAGTGTCAGCTGTCGGGGACAGCTGATCTCCCAGTTCCCAACGCACACCTTTGACGCCGACCGTGTACATTGGGAACGACACGGACTTCCTGTCACTGACAGGAAGCCTAATGCTATAAACCCCTAAAATTCGGCCATTGCAACCGATCACCAAATTTAAGGGGTTAATTTGCCGAAATCAGCGGCAAAGGACCGCTGGCCGGCAAGAGTAGAGTGTCAGCGATAGCTGACCTCCCGGTTCCCGGTGCACACCATCGCCGACAGTGTGCACCGGAAACAACACAGTAACTGTACGTCCTCGTGCGGGTAGGGGTCAATAATAGCAAGCGATATATCGGGTATATCCCACCAGATATGATACAGCAGCCAGCTGCACACATTAGTGTAATAAAGTACCACAGACAACAAACTGAATGGTCAGTGGCAATCTGACAATGATTTCCACAGCAAGGTGAAGCAGGACCTGTGATGCACTTTATGTCAGTAACATCTGAGATTTATTAGGAATGTCTTGCAGCGGAGCTGATATTCAGCTATGAATTATAGGAAACAGTCAGCAGGAGCAGTATTGTTGGAGAGCATGTTGCCAAGCTGGGGACTGTTCAGATCGCTGCTCACACGCTATGCAAGTGCTGCTATTCAGCTGTGAGCAGGAATCCCTCCTATACATGTGCATGGAGCTCAGCTTCACAAAGAGCTGCCTTTCCCTCCACTCCACGTAAGCAGCTGTGCTGCTATTCAGCTGGAACTTAGACTCTCTCCTGCGTCTGTAGCTCAGCAATAATAGGAACAGCTCGGGAGAAAGCTGCCCCTCTCCCCACTACACGTGGTTGCCAAGCAACAAGCCAGAGACGCAGACAGCAGGTCTGCTGTGTGAATTACTGCTCACACGCTGTTTGTGAGCTGCTGCTGATGATATTCAGCTGTGCCTCAAGATCGCACTGGTCTCTGAGCATGTAGTCACGTGAGCGGGGCCAGTTACCCTGCTTGGTGACCGCTCTGCGGCAGCTATTACCAATAACTTTCCCTTCAGGTTGCTATTGTCTTTCCCTGCTCTAAGACCGGATGTGCCCCGACGCGCGTTCTGGTGACGTCAGTCAGCTTCATCTAGGGGGAGGGGCGCTCAGTTTCTCGCGTCCTTTATGTGAGGAGTTGTGATTGACAGCTATCACAGCCAACCACAACTCAGTTAAATAAAGATAGTGTTTAATTGATAAAAAAAATAACTCCTATAGGTTGGAACGAATAGTGTCAAAAAAATAAAATAAAGAGGATTATTATCCTATGGTGTCTTACCGCATTTTCACGTTACTGTACGTGATGGAGATGAAGCTGGCTCAGGAGCTGAGCCAGCTACATCACCACCGGGTGACAGCTGTATGTTACAGCTGGCACCCTGAGCTATCGGCCAGGACAGGAGCGAGCCTCCGATCCGACCGATTAACCCCTCACATGCTGCGTTCAATAGAGATCGCAGCATGTGAGGACTTTATAGCCACCGGCACCCCAGCAACGTGATCGCTGGGTTGCCGGTGGCTGCAAAGGCGATCGGAGGGCTAATGCTTACCTCCCGGTCCGCCAGTAACGGAATCCTATGCCTAGTCGTCGGCGGGGCCCAGGAGGCTTCCGGTACCATCGGCAAGATGGCGCCGGGTCAGCTTCTGGCACAGAAGCTGAGCCGGCGTCATCAGCAGTGGGTGTCCGCTGTATGTTACAGCGGACACCCCGATCTATCGCCAGCTCCGATTCCTGGCATTAACCCCTTCGATGCAGGGATCCATTGTGATCGCTGCATCCTAGAGGTTTGTAGCAAATCGGCAGCCTTGCCATGCAATGGCAAGGCTGGCGACTGTTACTATGGCAGCAGGAGCCCTAACAATGGCTTCCTATCTGCCATTACGTAAGCTGATTAGGCCCCGCCCATAGGCGGAGCCTGATCGGCTTGCTGTCAGTGAACAACTGACAGTTCCAATACATTGCACTACATAGGTAGTGCAATGTATTAGAACATCAAACAAACAGTTGGACATTCAAGTCCCCTAGTGGGACTAAAGAAAAGTGTAAAAAAAAAAGTGTAAAAAAAGTAAAAAAAAGTAAAAAAAAAAGTTGTAACACATACAATAAAAGTTTCAAGTAATAAAATAAAACACAATCGCCCTTTTTCCCTTATCAAGTCATTTATTATAGAAAAAAATAATAAAGCCATACATATTTGGTATCGCTGCGACCGTAACGACCTGAACTATAAAAATATTATGTTATTTATCCAGCGCAGTGAACGCCGTAAAAAAAAACCTCAAAAACACTGCCATAATTACTGTTTTTATGGTCACTGTCTTCCAAAAATTGAAATAAAAAGTGATAAAAAAGTCGCATGTACCCAAAAATGGTACCTATAAAAACTATAACTCGTCTCGCAAAAAACAAGCCCTCACACAGGTCCATCAACGAAAAAATGTAAAAGTTATGGCTCTCACAACTTGGCGACAGAAAAAATACATTCTCTTTCCAAAAGTAATTTTATTATACAAAAAGTTATAAAAAAGTTCTATAAATTAGGTATCGCCGGAATCGTACTGACCCGCAGAATAAAGGTAACATGTAGTTTATAACGCATGGTGAACGCTGTATATGAAAAAAAAACTATTGCAGAATTGCTGTTTTTTTGTCACCTTGCCTCGCAAAAAAAGGATAACAAGTGTTCAAAAAGTCGCATGTACCCCAATATTGTACCAATAAAAGATACAGCTCGTCCCGTAAAAAAGAGCCCTCATACCACTACGTCTATGAAAAAATAAAATAAGTTAAGGCTCCAATAATTCAGAAAAGAAAAATATCCAGTTGTGCCGGCCCGAGGGGCACATTTCTTCTGTTTCAAAAGGCGATGTATCAAGGCACTAAAATTAGGGAACCAGGAAGGGGGGCCCAAACATATCTGCTGGAAGCGAGGGCGCCCGTATTATACCAGGACAACACTTTCCCGGCAAAATTCCCTAAACTGGAAAGGTGCGGAATGTGGACCAAAAGGGGGATAAGGAAGGACATTTATCAGTGCGACACCGGCCTGTGCAGAAAGGATCGATCACAGCGTAACACACATCTTTGGATCATTTTATTATTTTCTTTACCTTATTACTATACCACCTGACTATGCCCCTAATATACTCTGCCGAGCTCACATATGCCCCACATTATAAACGGAAACACCAGTGATACTCCAAACAAAACTATTACCAAGCAAATTCCACGCTCCAAAACTCAAATGGCGCTCCCACCCATCTGAGCCCTACAGTGTGCCCAAACAGCAGTTTACTTCCACATATATGGCATCACCATACCCGGGAGAATCCTTTTAAAAAAAATTGGGTGTGTGTCCCCAGTGGCACAAGCTGGGCACGACATATTTGACACAGAATTTGCATATCTAGGGAAAAATTTTAATTTGTACCTTCCGCAGCGCAATCATTTATGGAAAAGACACGTGGGGTGAAAATGCTCACTACACCCCTTAATAAATGCCTTGAGGGGTGCAGTTTCCAAAATGGGGTCACTTCTCAGGGGTTTCTTTTATTATTTCACATCAAAGCCTCTGCAATTGTGAACCAATACTTTATATGTCGCCAAATTAGGCCTCAATTTTACATGGTACTCTTTCACTCCTGAGCCCTGTCGAATGTCCAGGCAAAAGATTAGTGCCACATGTAGGGTGATTCTAAAACAGGGAAACACCGCATAATAATTGAGAGCTGTCTTGTTATGGTGGCACAAGCCGGGCACCACATATTGGCGTATCTAAGGAAAAATTCCCATTTTCACTCTCCCACATCGTGTGCACACGAATTTCTGCAAAACACCTGTGGGGTTAACATGCTCACTACACCCCTAGGTGAATACCTTGAGGGTGTTGTTTACAAAATGGGGTCACTTCTGGGGGGGATCCACTGTTTTGGTCCTACAGGGACTTTGCAAATGCAACATAGAGACCAGAAACCAAATGCAGAAAAATCTGTACACCAAAAGCAAATGGCGCTCCTTCCCTCCTACCGTGTGCCCAAACAGCAGTTTATGACCACGTGTGGGGTATTGCCGTACTCCAGAGAAGTTGCTTTACAAATGTTGGGGTTCTTTTTTTCCTTTATTTTTTGAGAAAATTAAAAATGTGGAGCTAAAGCTACGTCTTATTGAAGAAAAAGGATTTTTTTTATTTTCACTGCCCAATTCTAATAAAATCTATGAAACACCTGTGGGGGCAAAATGCTCACTACACCCCTAGATGAATTCCTCAAGGGGTGTAGTTTCCTCAATGGAGTTACTTTTTTGGCGTTTTCACTGTTTTGGTCCCTTAGGGGCTTTGCAAATTCGACATGGCCTCTGCAAACCATTCCTGCTAAATTTGAGCTCCAAAAGCCAAATAGCGCTCTTTCCCTTCTAAGCCCTGCCGTGTGTCCAAACAGCCATTTATTACCACATGTGAGGTATTGTTTTACTCGGGAGAAATTGCTTTACAAATGTTGTGGTGCTTTTTCTCCTTTAGTCCTTGTGGAAATGAGAAAAAATTAGCTAAACCTACATTTTCTTTGAAAGAATGTAGATTTTCATTTTCATGGCCCATTTTCAATAATTTCTGCAAAAAACCTGCGGGGTCAAAATGCTCACTACACCCCTAGATGGATTCCTCAAGGGGTGTAGTTTTCTCAATGGAGTAACTTTTAGGGTGTTTTCACTGTTTTGGTCCCTTAGGGGCTTTGCAAATGCGACATGGCCTCCGCAAACCATTCCTGCTAAATTTGAGCTCCAAAAGCCAAATAGTGCTCTTTCCCTTCTAAGCCCTGCCGTGTGTCCAAACAGCCATTTATTACCACATGTGAGGTATTGTTTTACTCGGGAGAAATTGCTTTACAAATGTTGTGGTGCTTTTTCTCCTTTAGTCCTTGTGGAAATGAGAAAAAATTAGCTAAACCTACACTACCGTTCAAAAGTTTGGGGTCACCCAGACAATTTTGTGTTTTCCATGAAAACTCACACTTATATTTATCAAATGAGTTGCAAAATGACTAGAAAATATAGTCAAGACATTGACAAGGTTAGAAATAATGATTTTTATTTGAAATAAAAATTTTCTCCTTCGAACTTTGCTTTCGTCAAAGAATGCTCCATTTGCAGCAATTACAGCATTGCAGAACTTTTGCATTCTAGCTGTTAATTTGCTGAGGTAATCCGGAGAAATTTCACCCCATTCTTCCAGAAGACCCTCCCACAAGTTGGATTGGCTTGATGGGCACTTCTTGCGTACCATACGGTCAAGCTGCTCCCACAACAGCTCTATGGGGTTGAGATCTGGTGACTGCGCTGGCCACTCCATTACAGATAGAATACCAGCTGCCTGCTTCTTCCCTAAATAGTGTGCTTTGGGTCATTGTCCTATTGTAGGATGAAATTGGCTCCAATCAAGCGCTGTCCACAGGGTATAGCATGGCGTTGCAAAAGTGGAGTGATAGCCTTCCTTATTCAAAATCCCTTTTACCTTGTACAAATCTCCCACTTTACCAGCACCAAAGCAACCCCAGACCATCACATTACCTCCACCATGCTTGACAGATGGCGTCAGGCACTCTTCCAGCATCTTTTCAGTTGTTCTGCATCTCACAAATGTTCTTCTGTGTGATCCAAACACCTCAAACTTCGATTCGTCTGTCCATAACTCTTTTTTCCAATCTTCCTCTGTCCAATGTCTGTGTACTTTTGCCCATATTAAACTTTTCCTTTTAATAGCCAGTCGCAGATATGGCTTTTTCTTTGCCACTCTGCCCTGAAGGCCAGCATCCCGGAGTCGCCTCTTCACTGTAGACGTTGACACTGGCGTTTTGCGGGTACTATTTAATGAAGCTGCCAGTTGAGGACCTGTGAGGCGTCTATTTCTCAAACTAGAGACTCTAATGTACTTGTCTTGTTGCTCAGTTGTGCAGCGGGGCCTCCCACTTCTCTTTCTACTCTGGTTAGAGCCTGTTTGTGCTGTCCTCTGAAGGGCACACCGTTGTAGGAAATCTTCAGTTTCTTGGCAATTTCTCACATGGAATAGCCTTCATTTCTAAGAACATAGCCTTCATTTCTAAGAACAAGAATAGATTGTCGAGTTTCACATGAAAGCTCTCTTTTTCTAGCCATTTTGACAGTTTAATCGAACCCACAAATGTAATGCTCCAGATTCTCAACTAGCTCAAAGGAAGGTTAGTTTTATAGCTCCTCTAAACAGCAAAACTGTTTACAGCGGTGCTAACATAATTGCACAAGGGTTTTCATGTGTTTTCTAATCATCCATTAGCCTTCTAACACAGTTAGCAAACACAATGTACCATTAGAACACTGGAGTGATGGTTGCTGGAAATGGGCCTCTATACACCTATGTAGATATTGCATTAAAAACCAGACATTTGCAGCTAGAATAGTCATTTAGCACATTAACAGTGTATAGAGTGTATTTCTGATTCATTTAATGTTATCTTCATTGAAAAAAACTGTGCTTTTCTTTCAAAAATAAGGAAATTTCTAAGTGACCCTAAACTTTTGAACGGTAGTGTACATTTTCTTTGAAAGAATGTAGATTTTCATTTTCATGGCCCATTTTCAATAATTTCTGCAAAAAACCTGCGGGGTCAAAATGCTCACTACACCCCTAGATGGATTCCTCAAGGGGTGTCGTTTTCTCAATGGAGTAACTTTTTGGGCGTTTTCACTGTTTTGGTCCCTTAGGGGCTTTGCAAATGCGACATGGCCTCCGCAAACAATTTCTGCTAAATTTGAGCTCCAAAAGCCAAATGGCGCTCTTTCCCTTCTAAGCTCCGCCGTGTGTCCAAACATCCGTTTATAACCACATGTGGGGAATTGTTTTACTCGGGAGAAATTGCTTTACAAATGTTGTGGTCCTTTTTTTCCTTTAGTCCTCGTGGAAATTATAAAAAATTAGCTAAACCTACATTTTCTTTGAAAGAATGTCGATTTTCATTTTCACGGTCTACTTCCAATAATTTCTGTAAAAAACCTGCGGGGTCAAAATGCTCACTATACCCCTAGATCAGTGGCGTAACTACCGCCGTAGCAGCCGTAGCGGCTGCTACGGGGCCCACGGCATGAGGGGGCCCGTGTCGCCCGCCGGCACGGGCCCCCACCATGGCCGGAGGCTCTGCTAGCAGCCGCTATGGCTGCTACAGCGCGACGCCACTGAACAGTACGGCAGAGCAGGGAGGTATCTCCCCCCTCTGCCATTAAACAAAAGACATGTATCCCCTATCCACAGGATAGGGGATACATGTGTGATCGCTGGCAGCGATAAGGAGAACGGGGGACTGAAAGTCCCCTGAAGTTCTCCATCACAAACCTCGGACTTCCGGGGTCTGTGTCGGCAGCTCCGTAGAAATGAATGGAGCGCCGGTCGCGCTTGTGCGCATGCGTGACCAGCGCTCCTTTCATTTTTAGTGAGCTGCGCAGATGCCGGAAGTCAGAGGTTAGTCATGGAGATCTTCGGTAGACTTTCAGTCCCCCGTTCTCCCCATCAATGCCAGCGATCACACATGTATCCCCTATCCTGTGGATAGGGGATACATGTCTTTTATTAGGACACACTGTAGGTCTCATTTTTTTTGGGAGGGGGGACGCTGTATGGCGTTCCCTACAGGGGGGGGCTGTATGGCGTTCCCTACAGGGGGGGCTGTATGGCGTTCCCTACAGGGGGGGCTGTATGGCGTTCCCTACAGGGGGGGCTGTATGGCATTCTCTACGGGGGGGCTGTGTGGCGTTCCCTACAGGGGGGACGCTGTGTGGCGTTCCCTACAGGGGGGACGCTGTGTGGCGTTCCCTACAAGGGGGAAACTCTGTATGGCGTTCCCTACGGGGAGGGATGTATAGCGTTCCCTACAGGGGGGCTGTATGGCGTTCCCTACAGACCCCCCCTGTAGGGAACGCCATACAGACTCCCTGTAGTTAACGCTATACAGCCCCCCTGTAGGTAACGCCATACAGTCCCCCCTGTAGATAACGCCATACAGACCCCCTGTAGGAAACGCCATACAGCCCCCCCGTAGGGAACACCATACAGACTCCCTGTAGGTAACGCTATACAGCCCCCCTGTAGATAACGCCATACAGTTCCCCCTCTAGATAACGCCATACAGCCCCCTCTGTAGATAGCGCCATACAGTCCCCCCTTTTGATAACGCCATACAGCCCCCTCTGTAGATAGCGCCATAGAGCCCCCTCTGTAGATATCTACAAAGGGGGCTGTATGGCGTTATCTACAGGGGGGCTGTATGGCGTTATCTACAGGGGGGCTGTATGGCGTTATCAAAAGGGGGGGTTTGTAAAAAAGGCACTATCTACAAGGGGGGGGGGGTTGGGTGACACCCGGGGAGGGGGGCCCCAGTCAAAAGTTTGCTATGGGGCCCAGTCTTTCCTAGTTACACCCCTGCCCTAGATAATTTCCTCAAGGGGTGTAGTTTCCCAAATGGGGTCACTTTTGGTGGATTTCCACTGTTTTGGCACCGAAAGAGTCCTTGAAACCTGACATGGTGCCTAAAATATTTTCTAATAAAAAGGAGGCCCCAAAATCCACTATGTGCTCCTTTGCTTCTGAAGCCGGTACTTCAGTCCAGTAGCACACTAGGGCCACATGTGGGATATTTCTAAAAACTGCAGAATCTGGGCAATAAATATTGAGTTGCGTTTCTCTGGTAAAAACTTCTGTGTTACAAAAAAAATAGATTAAAAATTCATTTCTGCAAAAAAAAATGAAATTTGAAAATGTCACCTCTACGTTGCTTTAATTCCTGTGAAACGTTTAAAGGGTTAAGAAACTTTCTAAATGCTGTTTTGAATACTTTGAGGGGTGAAGATTTTAAAATGGGGTGACTTTTTGGCGGTTTCTAATATATAAGGCCCTAAAAGCCGCTTCACAACTGAACTGGCCCCTGTAAAAATAGCCTTTTTGAAATTTTCTTGAAAATGTGAGAAATTGCTGCTAAAGTTCTAAGCCTTGTGACGTCATAGAAAAATAAAAGGACGTTCAAAAAACGATGGCAATCTAAAGTAGACATGTGGGGGATGTTAATTAGCAACAATTTTGTGTGGTATAACTGCCTGTCTTACAAGCAGATACATTTACATTTAGAAAAATGCTAATTTTTCACACAATTTTGGTGTTTTTCACTGGTAAATATTGAATTTATCGACCACATTTTTCCACTATCATAAAATCCAATGTGTCACGAGAAAACAATCTCAGAATCTCTTTGATAGGTAAAAGCATTCCGGAGTTTATTACCACATAAAGTGAAATATGTCAGATTTTAAAAAATGGGTCTGGTCCTGAAGGCCAAAATGAGCTTGGTCCTGAAGGGGTTAATTATTAATTTTTCACAAAGTTTATCAACAAATATTGTATTTTAACCCCTTCCCGACATTTGTCGTACGTATACGACATGGAGAGCCAGTGCTTCCCGCAAAATGTCGTATACTTACGCCAAATGCTTGGCACCGGCTCAGAAGCTGAGTCGGCGCCATCATCGCCGGGTATCTGACAGCTGACATCCGGCTGTAATGGCGGGGACCGAAATTAGCTTTGATCCCCGCCATTAACCCCTTCAATGCAGCGTTCAAACGTGATCGCTACATTTAAGGTGTTTGCAGCTCATCGGAACCTTAGCAATGAAATTGCCGGGGTTTCCGGTGGCTGCAATGGCAACCGGAGGCCTAATACTGGCCTCCCGGTCTGCCTAGCACTGAAGCCGGTCAAGATCTGCCCGGCGGCGGAGCCTGATCGGTTTCCGTAGCCGCCGGCAAGATGGCGCCAGCTCAGGAGCTGATCCGGCGTCATCAGCGGTGGAAGTCAGCTGTATGTTACAGCTGACATCCACCTGTAACGGCAGGAACCGGAGCTAGCTCCGATCCCTGCCATTAACCCCTTCGATGCAGCAATCAAAAGCGATTGCTGCATCGTAGCGGTTACTAGCAGATCTCCAGCCCTGACAGGCAACCAGGACTGGCGACTGCTGCTATGGCAACAGGAGACACTATGGCCTCCTGCTCTGCCATTACGGAGGCCGATTAGGCCCCGCCGGGAGGCGAAGCCTAATCGGCTTGCTGTCAGTGAATAACTGACAGAGCTAATACATTCCACTACGTAGCTAGTGAAATGTATTAGAAAATAAATAAATCTGACAGTTGAACCGTCAAGTGTAAAAAAAAAAGTATAAAAAAGTGAAAAAAATAAAAGTTTGAAAACAATAAAGGTTTTAAGTAATAAAATAAAACGCAATCACCCTTTTGGTCTTATCAAGTCCTTTATTATTGAAAAATAATAATAAACCATACGTATTTTTATTATCGCCATGACCATAACGACCAGAGTTATTAAAATATTATATTATTTATTGCACGCGGTGAACAGTGTCAAAAAAAAAAGTTAAAAACTTTACCAGAGTTTTTGTTTTTTGGTCACTTTGCCCTACAAATATTGGAATAAAAAGTGATCAAAAAGTTTCACATATCCAAAAATGGTACCTATAAAAACTTTAGCTTGTCTCGCAAAAAACAAGCCCTCATATAGCTCCGTTGACAAAAAAGTTAAAAAGTTATGATTCTCACAACTTGGTGACAGAAAAAATACGTTCTTTTTACAAAAGTAATTTTATTGTGCAAAAAGTTGTAAAACATAAAAAAGTGCCATAAATTAGGTATCGCCGGAATCGTACTGACCCGCAGAATAAAGTTAACATTTATAACGCGTGGTGAACGCTGTATAACAAAAAATTAAAAAAACGATGCCAGAATTGCGTTTTTTTTGTTTACCTGGCCTCCCAAAAAATAGGATAACAGATGATCAAAAAGTTGCATGTACCCCAAAATGGTACCAATAGTAACTACAGCTCGTCCCGCAAAAAAAAGCCCTCATACCACTACGTCTATGAAAAAATAAAATTAGTTCTGGCTCCAATAAGTCAGGAAATAAAAAATATGCAGTTGTGCCGGCCCGAGGGGAACATTTCTTCTGTTTCAAGAGGCGATTTATCAATGACCTAAAATTAGGGAACCAGGAAGGGGTCGACTCAAACATATCTGCTAGAAGCGAGGGCGCCCGTATTATACCAGGACAACACTTTCCCAGCAAAATTCCCCAAACTGCAAAGGTGCGGAGTGTGGACCAAAAGGGGGATAAAAAAAGGACGCCATATATCAGTGCGACACCGACCTGTGCAGAAAGGATTGTTTCACAGCGTAACACACATCTATGGATCATTTTATTGTTTTTTTACCCCATTATTATGCCTCCTGACTATGCCCCTGATTTACTCTGCCCAACTTACATGTACCCCCACTTAATAAATGGAAACACCAGCAATACTCAAACGAATCTACTACCAAGCAAAATCTGCTCTCCAAAAGCCAAATGGCGCTCCCTCCTCTCTGAACCCTACAATGTGCCCAAGCAGCAGTTTCCTTCCACATATATGGCATTGTCATACCCGGGAGAACCCTTTTAACACTTTTTGGAGTGTGTGTCTCCAGCGTCATAAGCTGGGCATGACATATTTGCCACTGAAATGGCATATTTAGGGAAAAATATAACTTTTTAATTTGCATCATCCGCAGTGCAATAATTTATGGAAAAGACACGTGGGGTGAAAATGCTCACTACACCTCTTAATAAATGCCTTGAGGGGTGTCGTTTCCAAATGGGGACACTTCTCAGGGGTTTCTTTTTATTATTTCACATCTAAAGCCTCTGCAGTTGTGAACCAATACTTTGTAAATCGACAAATTAGGCCTCAATTTTAAATGGTACTCTCTCACTCCTGAGCCTGGTCGAATGTCCAGGCAAAAGATTATTGCCGGGCTCCTAGCATCATAGTTATGTACGATGCTAGGAGTCCCTGACTCTCTGCAGGACAACTGTCCCGTACTGTAATCATGTTTTCAGTACGGGACAGTAGTTCCACGGAGAGGCAGGGACTCCTAGCATCGTACATAACTATGATGCTAGGAGCCCGGCTCCCTGCACTGAGTTCGGTCCGGGACTTCCGGCCGAAATACGTCCGTCCATTACGGACGTTAATGTGGTCGTGTGAACCCAGCCTAAGCCCTGCCGTGTGTTCAAACAGCCGGATATTACCACATATGGGGTATTGTTTTACTCGGGAGAAATTGCTTTACAAATTTTGTGGTGCTTTTTCTCCTTCAGTCCTTGTGGAAATGAGAAAAAATTAGCTAAACCTATATTTTCTTTGAAAAAATTTAGATTTTTATTTTCAGGGCCTATTTCCAATAATTTCTGCAAAAAAAATTGTGGGGTCAAATCGCTCACTCTACCCCTAGATAATTTCCTCAATGGGTGTAGTTTCCTCAATGGAGTCACTTGTGGGGGGGTTTCCACTGTTTTGTCCCCTCAGGGGCTTTGTAAATGTGACATGGCCTCCGCAAACCATTCCTGCTAAATTTGAGCTCCAAAAGCCAAATAGCGCTCTTTCCCTTCTAAGCCCTGCCGTGTCTCCAAACAGCCATTTATTACCACATGTGGGGTATTGTTTCACTCGGGAGAAATTGCTTTACAAATTTTGTGGTGCTTTTTCTCCTTTAGTCCTTGTGGAAATGAGAAAATAAATCGCTAAACCTACATTTTCTTTGAAAAAATGTTGATTTTAATTTTCACGGCCGACTTCCAATAATTTCTGTAAAAAACCTGTGCAGTCAAAATGCTCACTATACCCCTAGATAATTTCCTTGAGGTGTGGAGTTTCCCAGATGGGGTCACTTTTGGGGGATTTTGGCACCGCAAAAGCCCTTCAAACCAGACATGGTGCCTAAAATATATTCTAACAAAAATAAGGCCCCAAAATCCTCTAGGTGCTCCTTTGCTTCTGAGGCCGGTGATTCAGTCCAGTAGCACGCTACAGCCACATGTGGGATATTTCCTAAAACTGCAGAAACTGGGCAACAAATATTGAGTTGCATTTCTCTGGTAAAACCTTCTGTGTTATAAAAAAAATTGTATTAAAAATGTATTTCTGCAAGAAAATATGAAATTTGTAAATTTCACCTCTACTTTGCTTTCATTTCTGTAAAATGTGTAAAGGGTTAAGACATTTTGTAAATGCTGTTTTGAATACTTTGAGGGATGAAGTTTTTAAAATGGGGTAACTTTTTGGGGGTTTCTAATATATAAGGCCCTCAAAGCCACTTCACAACTGAACTGGCCCCTGTAAAATAGCCTTTTGAAATTTTCTTGAAAATGTGAGAAATTGCTGCTAAAGTTCTAAGCTTTGTGATGTCATATAATAATAAAAGGATGTTCAAAAAACGATGCCAATCTAAAGTAGACATATGGGGGATGTTAATTAATAACAATTTTGTGTGGTATGGCTGCCTGTCTTACAAGCAGATACATTTAAATTGAGAGAAATTATAATTTTTGCAATTTTTCGCAAAATTTGGGTGTTTTTCACAATTAAATACTGAACATATCGAGCACATTTTGCCAGTAACTTAAAGTGCAATGTGTCACGAGAAAACAATCTCAGAATCGCTTGGATAGGGGAAAGCATTCCGACGTTATTACCACATAAAGTGACACGTCAGATTTGAAAAATGAGGCTCTGTCAGGAAGGTCAAAAGTGGCTAAAGAGGGAAGGGGTTAAATGGATTTTTAGAACAGGGAGATGGAAATAGAGCTTGCTCTGTCCACTCCACGCATTGACCTGGTATTGCAGTATCTCCAGGACCGGTGCACCCTTTCCTAAACCAGTCACTAAAATCAGATTTGAAAAGTGCTTTTTGCATTTGCCATTGTTTGTTTCTTGCACATTGGATCTCTCCTTTAATCCCATTATTTGAACGCCTGTTGTACAATGCATTTTTGTCATGTGTGCTAATGAATGACCTAATTATTAAATGACTTCATTAACAGATTTCCACCTCTTGTGTTGTGTGTGTTTCCAGCATTTGAATTTGGAATAGCTCATTCACCTTAAAGAGCTGCACCTAAGCAAGCCAGTCACTCAGTCAACCCACAGCCACTGATTGATGCAGCAGCACCGTCAACTAGTGGAATAGTGGAGTGGAGTAGGGGAGCAGCCATTAAAGCAGCCGCCACAATGGACCTACCTGTGTATACTATATGGATGTGATGGAATGAGCTCTCCTCCCTACATTTCAAAGAAGTAAGAATTGAAGTTGCAACAAACCCTTGCCTACAAAGAGACCACCAATTTGGATTTGTTACTATGTTACCAGGAAGAATAACAAACTGTGCAAGGATGGAGGTTGTAGGAGGAAGGAGAAGAAGGTGTCCATAAAGTTTGGGGATGATGCCTATTTGCCATTTCGCAGTCCCCTGTCTCCCTCTTGTGGCCTCCTGGAGGCAGCTAGCTAGCTGTGCAGACAACACGGGGGGCACATGTTGCAGTGTAGCCCTCCTAGGCAACACTGAGTGACTGACTGAGCAGCAACGTCTAATATAAGTTTCTGACGGAACTTTGCGCGTGTCATAGTGGGGCCCTAAGAAGTGAGAGCAAGCTTTATGACATCATAATGGGACCTCAGACAGACAAGCCTGGGCTCAGGCAGTGTTGGTCAGCAAGCACTGTATTGCAGGTGATCGAAGGCGTGAAGGGAGAAGGGGTGGCTGTGGGCATGCAATTGCTGCTGCTGCTAGCGTTTGTCTGCACGGCAGGAGGGCATCTGGGCATTGCCAGGAAGGCGTTTTTATGTAGATTCCTCCGCTTTCCGCACAGCATTGTGGTGCAAGCAAAAGAAGCAAAGCCTGTCTAGCTTCCTCTCTGGCCTTTTTTCACCTCCCGCCTGCCTGCCTGGCTGCTTGTGTGAGTGTGTGAGCCGGCAGGGCCCCATGGAGGTGCCTAGGAGTAGGCTGAATCGCTGCAAGGGGGTGAACAGCAGTATTGGCCAGGCTCTGCCAACACGCGCCACTTTCGGGTTATCGCTTCTCGGCCTTTTGGCTAAGATCAAGTGTAGTACCTGCTAAAGCTGAGGTTAGTAATCATCCCTGCCGGTGGTTGATGGGCCATCGTAGGAGGGATGACAGAACGCCGAGGTGAGGGCAGGGAACCACAACGGTCATCGCTCTGGTGTACGCACTTCGTTTAAAGGTATCATTTGTAGGTGACCAGGCGACCGCCGGATCGAGGTCAGGAGGTCGGGTAGTTTGGAAGCCCGAGTTGCTATGTGCCCCAGGGCTGGTGACCCTGGGGTGCCCTAACTCACTAGGGGTGGGATCCCACTGAGTAAAGGCACATTTGCACGCACTCCTCTTTCACACTTCTGAGCACAACTCTTTATTCTCCCGGCTGGGAGATGAGCAATTTTTTTTTATACCTGGCGGATGTCCAGGCTGTATCACAGCGCACATCCACTTATTTAATTTTGTTTTTTCACTGTGTGTTTGTCACAAGGATTTTGGGATGCGGTGCCCTTTTGGGACCCTCCTGAGGTCTAAGGGGAAAATGTGTGGCCATCTGGTTCCGTTTTCCCCTGCAACCCGGCCTCCCTTCTTCGGAGGGGAGGTGCAACCTGTATGCAGGCTCCTAGGTGGACACTGGGGTGGCAGCCCAGGTAGAAGCCTAGGAGTGTGTTTGGGTCTCCCTAAGCTTCGGCGGGGGGAGATCATCGATCCTTGATCCTCTAGGCCTATGGTTTGGAGGGTCGGGGAATGGTTATGCGGGGCCTCTCTCTTTTAAGAGAAGGGCTGCGATAGACCGCATCCTTGTGCACTTTTTGTGTGGCTCCTCTGCACTTTTTATGCACTTGGGTGATAGAAAGCACGGCTTGGGCTTTCAAAAAAAATAAAAATATAAAATCTGTTCTTATTAGTTTAATATCTTATACGTTTCCTATCTGGGGACCACATATTAAATGGATTTTTAGAACAGGGTGATGGAAATAGAGCTTGCTCTGTCCACTTCGCGCATTGACCTGGTATTGCAGTATCTCCAGGACCAGTGCACCCTTTCCTAAACCAGTCACTAAAATCAGATTTGAAAAGTGCCTTTTACATTTGCCATTGTTTGTTTCTTGCACATTGGATATCTCCTTAAATTCCATTATTTGAACGCCTGTTGTACAATGCATTTTTGTCATGTGTGCTAATGAATGACCTAATTATTAAATGACTTCATTAACAGATTGCCACCTCTTGTGTTGTGTGTGTTTCTGTGTTCCAGCATTTCAATTTGGAACAGCTCATTCACCTTCCACCAAGTTAAAGAGCTGCACCTGAGCCAGCCAGTCACTCAGTCAACCCACAGCCACTGATTGATGCAGCACCACAGTCAAGTAGTGGAATAGTGGAAGAGTGGAGTAGGGGAACAGCAAGCAGCTATTGCAGCCGCCACAATGGACCTAACTGTGTACACTATATGGATGTGATGGAATGAGCTGTCCTCCCTACATTTCAAAGAAGTAAGAATTGAAGTTGCAACAAACCCTTGCTTGCCTACAAAGAGAGCAGCAATTTGGATTTGTTACTATGTTACCTGGAAGAATAACAAACTGTGCAAGGATGGAGGTTGTAGGAGGAAGGAGAAGAAGGTGTCTGTAAAGTTGGAGGATGCCTATTTGCCATTTTGCAGTCCCCTGTCTCCCTCTTGTGGCCTCCTGGAGGCAGCTAGCTAGCTGTGCAGACAACACGGGGGGCACATGTTGCAGTGTTGCCCTCCTAGGCAACACTGAGTGACTGACTGAGCAGCAACATCTAATATAAGGTTGTGATGGAACTTTGCGTGTGTCATAGTGGAGCCCTAAGAACTGAGAGCAAGCTTTATGACCTCATAATGGGACCTCAGACAGACAAGCCTGGGCCCAGGCAGTGTTGGTCAGTGCTGGTCAGCAGGCACTGTATTGCAGGTGATCGAAGGCGTGAAGGGAGAAGGGGTGGCTGTGGGCAAGCACTTACTGCTGCTGCTGCTAGCGTTTGTCTGCACGACAGGAGGGCACTTGGGCGTTGCCAGGAAGGCGTTTTTATGTAGATTCCCCTGCTTTCGGCACAGCATTGTGGTGCAAGCAAAAGAAGCAAAGCCTGTCTAGCTTCCTCTGTGGCCTATTTTCACCTTCCGCCTGGCTGCCTGTGTGAGTCGGCAGGGCCCCATGGAAGTGCCTAGGAGTAGGCTGAATCGCTGCAAGGGGTGAACAGCAGTATTGGGCAGGCTCTGTCAAGGCGCGCCACATTCGGGTTATCGCTTCTCGGCCTTTTGGCTACGATCAAGGTTCGTCCTGATGTAGCTGGGGGTGCGAGTTCTTGGGCGACTTCCGGAGCAGGAGGAATTTCTATTTCTGTGGTCTACGACTGACAGGTGCATCATGGCTGGAAAGAATACTATTCGTTTGGAGGTGAGTCCCACGGACATGCTAATGAACAATGTCGTATACCTGATTCGGGATATCATGATGAGGAAGATCGGAGTCCATAAGGAGGAAATCTTCAGTGTGAATGAGTTCCCACGGAGAGGTATTTACGAAGTCACTTTTGAAAATGGGGGAAGGTGTCTACATGTTTTTGAATAGCTGAGAACTTATGCAAATGACTCATTGCTGGCCGGGATAAAAGTAACACCGTTGTTTGGGCTGCAGGAGAAGATGGTAGTTGTCCATGTATACAACCCCTATATAAGTGTGGACCTGATTGAGAACTTTCTGAAACACTTTTGTGAACATGTGCGTGGTGGGGACAAACTCACTAATGTGTTGTGCATTTACAATTGTAAGCTCAGGTTTTTTGTCCGCTTCAGAATGGACTCTACTTGTGTGGGAGGCTTCATGCACCCTCCTGCAAATTTCTCTGTTGCAGGGTTCAGGGGCTATATCACCTATGCTGGACAGCCAACCTTTTGCCGCAATTGTTTTCAGTTTGGCCACACAAAAGATAGTTGTGAGAAAGGCCAGGTGTGCAGAAACTGCAAGAAAGTTGGACACCATGCTGGAAGTTGCACCCAAGGCAGAGTGTGTGATTTGTGTGGAGCCGACACCCACCTGTACAGAGATTGCCCAGCTGTCATACAAAGGAGGGAGGAGGCGTGGAGCAGAAGTATGCAAATTGGAAGGGAGGCGGCCTCCAGACAGAGTGAGGCTGAAGTGGAAAGAGAAATGGAGAGAGTCCAGAGAGAAGTGGCCAGAGAGGAAAATGCAGCCCAGGATGTTGCAGCAGCGGTAGAACCTGCAGTGCCCAGTCTTGTGGAGGAAACACAAATGGAGGACGTTATCCGCCAACTGGAGGAGGTAATTGAGGGAGTAGTGAGTCCAGTTCACCCCTCGGATCCGGCGAACATTGAGATGTTCTCATCAAGCAATGAGACTAGTTTGTGTCACAGGGAGGGTGGTGGGAAACAAAAAAATGAGATCGAAGACAGTGATGAGTTTGTACAAGTGGAGACCAAAAGAAGAAGAAGATCCGCCCAAAAAAATGGTGGTGAGACGAGTTCGGAGGCGGTCTCTGAAGCTGACAAAAACCCGTTTGATGCGTTACAGGCACAGGACCCAGATTCTGATTAAAGTGGCTAAAAGTTATGCAACTGTATAAGCTTTTTGTTATGTTTAAGTTTTGGTGTTTAATATGCCTGTAAAGTTTATTTTTCCTCAGAGTCTTGCAGGAAGTGAGGAAGTCAGAGCCTGGGTATGGTAAGGCAATAACTGGGAACTGCTGACTTTTTGGTGCAATGGGTTTTATTATTTGTTCACAGAATGTGAGGGTCTTTAAGAACAAGGCTAGGAGAACTGCAATTTTAAGTTTTCTTAGGCAGGAAAATGCGTCTATTTTTTGTTTGCAGGAGTGTGGCATTGAATGTGCGATAAGTCCTGACGAATGGCAATGTGGGAGTGCGGTGTGGTCTGGAAGTGTGAGTAATAAAAATGATGGGGTGGGAATTTTGATAAAATCTGAAGAAATTATTCTAGATAGTTACATTATAGTAGAGGAGGGGAGGTGTGTATCCGCAATATTAAAATATAATAATGTGAAATTTAAATTAATTAATGTTTATGCGTCCGCAAATAAAAATGAAAGGGCAGCATTATTTGAAAAAATGTAATTTTATGTTCAGGGTAGAATGCCTGTTATCATTATTGGGGATATGAATTGTGATCTGTCTAAACGTTCTTTTGATGTGTCTGGGAAAATTTTGTCTGATTTAATTTGTGATTTTAGGTTGGGGGATATTCAGAATCTGTGTAGAATTGACCCAGAATTAAAACATATCATTCTGATAGAGGGGGTATTCATTCCAAATTAGATTATTGTTTACTGTCTGAAAATGTGAAGTCGGTAAGCTATAGGCAGAAGCCTGTAATGTATTCGAACCATGATGCATTGTTCTGTGGGGTTGATGTGGTACGTATGGGAAAGGATTGTGGAAGCTCAACATAAGTCATTTAGATGTTAGGGAGCAGTATGAACGTTTGTATGCAGTGTGGTGTGAAAAACAAAGTGAATTTGGGGATATACTTTTGTGGTGGGAGTGGGTGAAATGTAAGACAAAGTCTTTTTTCAAAACTGTTGGGTATAAGGCAAGTACAATTAGAAGGAGAAATTATGTTAAACTGAATGCGAGATTGAGGTTTCTATATAGAATGAGAGAGGAAGGAATGGATGTTGAGGATGAAATTGTGGGTGTGAGAAGGGAAATTAAAAAAAAATTGTCTGAAAAGGGGAGGAATATTATTTTCAGAGCAAAGTTGGGAAAAATGGAACAGGATGAGAAGTGTTCGCGTTTCTTCTTTAACTCCTTAATGACCGGGCATGTTTGTACCTTAATGACCAAGCCAGATTTGTCAAATCTGGTATGTCTGACTTTATCAGAGAATAACTCTGTGAAAGTTTTGAATATCCAAGTAATTCTGACATTGTTTTTTCGTCACATGTTGTACTTTATTTTAGTGGTAAAAGTAGACTGATACGATTTGCGGAAATTAATTAAAAAATAGAGAAATTGAAGAAATTTTGTAAAAATTATCATTTTTCCCTAATTTTAACTGCAATATGTCACATATGTACACACATACTGCACAATTTTTTTAATTAAATATATATTTCCATCTCTTTACTCTATTTTGTCAGCACTTTTGAAAAAAAAAAATATTTTTTTGAGCAATTTGGAAGACTTACAAATTTAGTAATCATTTTATACATTTTGAAGTACATTTTGTTTTCCTGCACCAAACCAGGTTTTCAGAGGCTCATAGGTGTCAGAATGGTGGAAACCCCCACAAGTGACCCCATTTTGAAAACTACACCCCTTAAGGTATTTATTAAGGGGTGTTGTAAGTATTTTGACCCCACAGTTTTTTTGTAAGAATTCATGCAAATCAGGTGTAAAAAAATATAATTTCACTTTTTTCATAAAAGTATCACTTTGAATACCGATTTCTGTGTAAAGTGACCATGAGAATGAAGAAACACACCCCAAAATATATCACACGGTTTCTCCTGTTTTCAAAAATGCCCCCATTGTGACCCTAATGCATTGCTTGGACACACGACAGGGCCCGAAAGGGAGGGAACACCCGGAGGCTTTCAGGACTCATATTTTGCTTGAAAATGTTTTAGGCCCCACTGTACATTTGGAGAGGTTTTGAGCTACCAGAGCAATAGAATCTCCCCATAAACGACCCCATTTAGAAAACTAGACCTCTTAAGGTATTTTTCTAGGGGTGTAGTGCGTACTTTGACCCCACAGTTTTTTGCTAAATTTAATGCATAGCAGGTGAAAAAAAAACAAAAAACACTTTTTTCATAAAAGTATCACTTTGAAGACCGATTTCTGTGTAAAGCGACCATGAGAATGAAGAAACACACCCCAAAATATATCACCCTGTTTCTCCTGTTTTCAAAAATGCCCCCATTGTGACCCTAATGCATTGCTTGGACACACGACAGGGCCCGAAAGGGAGGGAGCACCCGGAGGCTTTCAGGACTCATATTTTGCTTGAAAATGTTTTAGGCCCCACTGTACATTTGGAGAGGCTTTGAGCTACCAGAATGATAGAAACTCCCCATAAACTACCCCATTTCGAAAACTAGACCCCATAACGTAATTATTTAGGTTTATAGTAATTATTTTTACCCCACAGTTCTTGGCTAAATTTAATGCATATCAGGTGAAAAAAAAAAAAATTTCACTTTTTTCATAAAAGTATTTGTTTGAAGACCGATTTCTTTGTAAAGCGAACATGAAAATGAAGAAACACACCCCGAAATCTATCACCCTCTTTCTCCTGTTTTCAAAAATACCCACATTGTGGCCCTAATGCGTTGTTTGGACACACGGCAGGGCCCCAAAAGAAAGGAGCACCCGGAGGCTTTCAGGACTCATATTTTGCTTGAAAATGTTTTAGGCCCCACTGTACATTTGGAGAAGCTTTGAGCTGCCAGAACGATAGAAACTGCCCATAAATGACCCCATTTCGAAAACTAGACCCCTTAAGGTATTTATCTAGGGGCATAGTTAGCATTTTGACCACACAGGTTTTTCGCTAAATATATTGGAATTAGTCTGTAAAAATTAAAATGTACTTTTTTTCTGAAACATAGAAATTTTTATTATTTACAAGGAATAACGAAGAAAATGCACCCCAACATTTGTAAAGCAATGTCTCCCGATTACGACAATACCCCATATGTGGTAATAAACTGCTGTTTGGACCCACAGCAGGGCTCAGAAGGGAAGGAGCGAGATTTGGATTTATGATATTGCTGGAATGGTTTTCGGTGCCATGTCGCATCTGCAATGCACTGGAGGGACCAAAACAGTGGAAACCCCCCAAAAGTGACCCCATTTTGGAAAAACCTTCAAGGAATTTTTCTAGGGGTATAGTGAGCATTTACACCCCACGGGTCTTTTGCAGAGTTTATTAGAATTAGGGCGCGAAAATTAATATCAAAATTTTTTCCACTAAAATGTTGCATTTTCTCATTTTCACAAGGGATAAAGGAGGAAAAAAACAACCATTTTTTATAAAGCAATTTCTCCCGAGTACGGAAATACCCCACATGGGGTCATACATTTTTTCATTAGAAATGAATTAACCCTTTCAGGACTGATCCAGTTTTTGCTTTCTTATTTTAGATTTTCCCTCCCCGCTTTCCAAGAGCCATAACTTTTTTATTTTTCCATCAATAGAGTGGTGTGAGGGCTTATTTCTTGCGGGAGGAGCTGCAGTTTTTATTGGTACCATTTTTTGGTACATAAAAAGTGATTCAAAAGTTGTATTACATTTTTTTTTTAGAGCGAAGGTGACAAAAAAAAAAAAAATGCGATTTTGGCGGTTTCAATTATTACATTTTTTTAAGGTGTGCACTGTGCAAATTAAATATTGGTCTATTGTAATAGTTCAGACTTTTACGGACGTAGCAATACCAATTTTGTTCAATTTTTTTTACATTACTTTAGAAGAAAAATGCGAAAAGGTGTTTTGTTTTTTTAACTTTAAAAAAAAAAATTCTCACTACTAATAACTATAATTCTTCTACACATTTTATTAATCAATCCCCTTAGGGGACTTGATCCAGCGATCATTGGATCACTGGTACAATACACTGCAATACTAATGTATTGCAGTATATTGTTATTCTTACAGGCTTCTGTAACAGAGCGATCGCTGTACCTGTCCGTTACTACCGAGGGGGCCTGCTGTAATACACAGCCGACACCCGCAGCGTATGGAGCGGGCTCAGAACGTGAGCCGGCTCCATACATCAACCGCCGCACCATGACGGGCAATTAAGTCATAGTGCGCAAAGGGGTTAATGCACAGCGGATAGTTCAAAGTGAAAATTGCAATTTTCCACTGATATGCCATTTTAGTGCATAATATGTTGTGCCCAGTTTGTGCCACAGAAGACAAATACCTCATAAAACGTTAAGCGGGTTCTCTCGGGTATGGCGACGCCGTATGTGTGGGCGCAAACTGCTGCTTTGGCACGCTGCAGGGCTCAGAAGGGAGGGACGCCATTTTGCTTTTGGAGCGCAGATTTTGCTTGGTAGTTTTTCTGATTTGGGTTTCGCTGGTATTTCAGTTTATAATGTGGGGGGCATGTGTAATCTGTGCGGGGTACATCAGGGTATATGTAATCTGTGCGGGGTACATCAGGGTATATGTAATCTGTGCGGGGTACATCAGGGTATAATAAGAGGGTATAATAATGGGGTAAATAAATAATATTTCATAGATATGTGGCCAGTGTCGCACTGATAAATGGCACCCGATCTTATCCGCTTTTGGAACATTTTGCATCGCCATATTCTGAAAGCCAGAACTTTTTTATTTTTTCACCACCGGAGTCATGTGAGGGCTTATTTGTTGCGGGACAATGCGACAACTGCAATCCGTCGCCGCACTTAAGGGGTTAACTGCCGAAAGCAGCGGCGATGGTCCGCTGTCCGGCGAGACTGATGTCTCAGCTGTCTAGGACAGCTGTCAGCGCGGGTCTGTCACTCTGTGTTTACACAGAGTGACAGTTTGAAATGCGGACGAAAATGCACGTCCTGGTGCGGGAACTAGCAGCCGACCAGGACGTGCATTTTCGTCCTTGGTCGTGAAAGGGTTAAAGGAACAGTGTCACCACAATTTTTTTTTTAATATGTTAAAGATGTTAGTGCTTTATTAAAAACGTTTGGATTAATTTGTGTGTTTGTGTGTTACTTTTTTTTATTTTTACACTTTTTCTTCCCTATGGGGGCTGCCATTTTTTTTTCCATTTCTGTATGTGTCGATTAACGACACATACAGACATGGAATACGGCAGCTCCAGTCCCAAAGGGACTGCGAACGGGGCCCGTTCAATACACTTTCGTGTACGCCGCTGTGTGGGAACGGCGCATGCGCCGCTCCCACACAGTTCAATTTGAAATGCGCGCCGTCCGGCGCCATTTTCCTGTGGACCGGAAGTCGCGGCCGGACAGTAAGATTACTACTTCCGGTCGCGGCTTCCGGACTTGTGCACATGGAGCAGCGGCAGCAGACGGAGCGGATGGAGCGGATGGACCGGAGGGAGAGGCGGCGACTGGAGCAGGTAAGTTATTTCTATGTATGTTCGTGTTTCAGTGTGTGTTTACTACTGTATGTTAACCTTCTACACTGTGTGTTAGCTCAAAAAATGGCGACACACAGTGTAGGAGGTTAGACCGTTCAAACCCCTCGTTTATCCCGGCACTAGCCAGGATAAAGGAGGGGGGGATTCTGAGAGCTCACTAGAGCGAGGGATTTTTACCCAATTTTGCAGCATAAAGCAATGTGGTTGCTTTACCACATGCAATGCTGCAATTTTGGGAATGGCTCCATCTAGTGACCAGTGCTGGGAAATATTATAAATTGAATCCAATTTATAATATTTCCTGACTCGTGAAAAAAATAAAATAAATTAGAACAATGTTTAATCACCTATACACTAACTGTTTAATTTAAAAAAAAAAAACATGTTTTGCTGGCAACACATTCCCTTTAAGAAAGTTTTTTCAAAGAAACTAGCAATTGAGGTTGTTTTGAAAGAAGATGGAAGTGAAGTGTGCGGTGATGAGGTGAGTGAGGAGATTGCAAAATTTTATGAAGATTTGTATGCGGTGAAATGGAGGGATGAGAATTTGGAGAGTGAAGTTTTGAGTGTGTTAGAAAATAAGCTTGGGGAGAGTGAGAAAGAGATGATTATGCGTAAGGTGTCTAGTGAGGAAGTATGGGAAGTGGTGGAGAGAATGGCAGCAAATAAGACGCCTGGAGAGGATGGTTTGCCAATAGAATTTTATCGTGTGATGTGGAAGGTCATAGGGAAGGATGTTGTGAGAGTGTGTGAATATATGTGGGAGCATATGGAAATTGCAAAGTGTATGAAGAGTGGTGTGGTGGTCTTGATCCCAAAGAAAGGGGGTATAAGAAACTTGAAAAATTGGCGTCCAATAAGTCTACTTAAAGAGGCTCTGTCACCAGAATTTGCAACCCCTATCTGCTATTGCAGCAGATAGGCGCTGCAATGTAGATTACAGTAGCATTTTCATTTTTAAAAAACGAGCATTTTTGGCCAAGTTATGACCATTTTTGTAGTTATGCAAATGAGGCTTGCAAAAGTCCAAGTGGGTGTGTTTAAAAGTAAAAGTCCAAGTGGGCGTGTATTATGTGCGTACATCGGGGCGTTTTTAATACTTTTACTAGCTGGGCGTTCTGATGAGAAGTATCATCCACTTCTCTTCAGAACGCCCAGCTTCTGCCAGATCACGCTGTGACGTCACTCACAGGTCCTGCATCGTGTCAGACGAGCGAGGACACATCGGCACCAGAGGCTACAGTTGATTCTGCAGCAGCATCAGCGTTTGCAGGTAAGTAGCTACATCGACTTACCTGCAAATGCCGATGCTGCTGCAGAATCAAATGTAGCCTCTGGTGCCGATGTGTCCTCGCTCGTCTGACACGATGCAGGACCTGTGAGTGATGACACAGCGTGATCTCTCGATAACACGGCTGTGTCTGCACTGCCAGAAGCTGGGCGTTCTGAAGAGAAGTGGATGATACTTCTCGTCAGAGCGCCCAGCTAGTAAAAGTATTAAAAACGCCCCGATGTACGCACATAATACACGCCCACTTGGACTTTTAGTTTTAAACACACCCAATTGGACTTTTGCAAGCCTCATTTGCATAACTACAAAAATGGTCATAACTTGGCCAAAAATGCTAGTTTTTTAAAAATAAAAACGTTACTGTAATCTACATTGCAGCGCCTATCTGCTGCAATAGCAGATAGGGGTTGCAAAATCTGGTGACAGAGCCTCTTTAATTGTGACTATAAAATATATGCAAAAATGATTGCAAATAGGATGAAGTGTTGTTGAGAGTTTAGTGGGGGATGATCAGTTCTGTGCTGTGCCGGGGCGTCGTATCCAAGAGTGTCTGTGTTTGTTGAGAGATTGTCTGTGGGATTGTAAGAGTAGAAAGAAGTATGTGTTTGTCCTGTCTCTAGATTTTGAGAAGGCGTACGATAGGTTGGCACATAGTTTTTTGTTCAGAGTGTTGTTACGTATGGGGTTTCCAAGTGATTTTGTCGGAAGAGTGAGAAGTTTGTATCAGTGAATATATAGTAGTGTGCTTGTAAATGGAAGTTTAGGAAGGAGAGTGAATGTTTGCTCTGGTGTTAGACAGGGATGTCCACTGTCACCTGTTGTCTTTATTTGCGCAATAGAGCCATTGCTTTGTCTTATTAGGCGTGACAAAGTAGTAAGGGGAGTTTTTTTGCCCGGTAGTGATGGAAGACAAGTAAAGGTGAGTGGTTATATGGATGATGTGTGTGTGGTGTGTGATTCTGAATGTTCGGTGAAGAGAGTTAAGTTGTTAGTGTCTATTTTTTGTAGAGCATCTGCCTTTAAGGTAAATTGGTTGAAGAGTGAATGTAAATGTTTAGGTAGCAGGGAGATGTCAGATGATGTGGGAGTTAATAAAGTGAGTGGTCCTATTAAGATTTTGGGGGTTAAATTTGATGATAAATTAGATGGGAGGGAAAGTTGGGAGGATTCAAAAAAGAAAGTAGAGGTCAGGTTAAATTTTTGGAAGTTGAGAAGCCTTTCTTTCATAGGGAAAATTGTGGTGATCAAAAGTGTGGTATTGCCTATTATCTTGTATATTGCAATGATTTTTCCACCAGATTATATGTGCCTGAGGAGAGTAAATAGAGTTTTTTGGTTTTTTTCTGGGGTTCCAAAATGGAACGGTTGAGGAGAGAGGTGGTAGTGAAAAGTTGGAAAAATAGTGGGATGAGTTTTCCAAATTTAGAAGTATATTTTGAAGTTAATATGTTGGTATTTTTATTGGTAATAATTGATAGGGATCGGAAGGTGTCTTGTATGTCTAAGTATTTGGCGGGAAGAATTTTTGTTAGGCTGAAATGGTATCAGCCTGGTTTGAATAAACCTGTGTCTGGGGAAATTCCCAAATGGTATGAGTGGGTGGTGAAGTTCTTGGAGAAGTTTGAGTTGCGAGAAGTTGAAAAAAATGTGGTGAAAAATAAACGGGTGGTTTTGAGAATGATTGAGAGTAAGGAAGTAGTGAGCGGGATAAATACTGTGAGAGGTGGTGATGTGCAAAGGGTGTGGAAGAAAATTAGAATGGATGGTATGTCAAATAAACAGAGAGAAATAGTATGGAAGAGTTTGCATGGTGTGTTGCCTGTGCTTGAATTTAAGAGAAATAGGGGTCTTGTGAGAGAAGAAAAATGTCCAAGAGAGAATTATAATGGGTGTGAAAATATAGTCCATTTGTTTTGGAACTGTAAGTTTGCGAGAGATGTTATTAAGAGGTTGGGGCCTTTTATGTAAAGAACTAACGGGGGTTAATTTCATGACTTTTGAGTGTTAGATGTTTGGGTTGAGTGTATGTGGTGGTGTGAAGGAGAGAGTACTGTGGCTGTTTTTGGCGCGTATTAAAGAAGTTTTGTGGGATGTGAGGAATGTCTATGTGTATAGGAGAAAGGAATTGAGTGTGAATGACAGTGTTAGGATGATGTTAGGTAAACTTTGTTTTTTTTTTGTGGGATAAAATAAAGGGTGGGATGGATGCAGAGGGAATCTAGAAGGTCAAAATATGGCTAGATGTTGTTGACCTGTATTGATTTTTTTCATGTCTGTATTATGTATGTTATAAATGTTATGTAATTAATGTATATGGCAACACCGTGAGCAATAAGAGTAGTGAACGAGCCGAGTCAAACCAGGAGTGTACGAGGTACAAAACGCAGAGCAGGAGAGTAGTGAACAAGCCGAGTCAAACCAGGAGTGTACGAGGTACCAAACGCAGAGCAGGAGAGTAGTCAGTAAGCCAGGGTCAATATGAAGTAGGGTCAAATAGTTCAAGAAGCTGCAGCAGGGCCAGGAAACCAAACGAGAAGAATCACAAGCAAGGAGGAACAGGAAAGGCAGGTATAAATAGCCAGTGGGCGGGAGCTAGCTCCGTCTGGCCAGGCTGTGATAGGCTCTCCCACTCCTAAGCCTGCCATCCTGAGTGGTGGAAGATGGAGTCAGTCTCACAGACATAGAAGCAGGTGCAGACTGATTACCTATGGGCGTTGACACAGAAGCTGTGCCTGGCAGATCCTTTACAGTACCCCCCCTTTTATGAGGGGCCACCGGACCCTTTCTAGGTGGACCTGGTTTATTGGGGAAACTAAGGTGGAACCTCCTGACCAATACCCCAGCGTGAACATCCCGGGCGGGTACCCAAGTCCTCTCCTCAGGCCCGTATCCTCTCCAATGGACCAGGTACTGGAGGGAGCCTTGGACCATCTTGCTGTCCACAATTTTGGCCACCTTGAATTCTACCCCCTCAGGGGTGAGAACGGGGACAGGAGGTTTCCTCGAGGGAGCCAAGGACGGGGAGCAGCGTTTAAGGAGGGAGGCATGAAACACGTCGTGTACTCGAAAAGATGGGGCCAACTTCAGTCGGAAGGAGACAGGATTGAGGACTTCAATTACCTTGTACGGCCCAATAAACCGGGGAGCAAACTTCTTGGACGGGACTTTAAGGCGCAAGTTCTTTGACGATAGCCACACCAGATCCCCGACCATAAACAAGGGGTTAGTAGAACGTCTTCTATCTGCCTGAGTTTTTTGTATGCTCTGGGACGCCTCTAGGTTCTTCTGAACCTGGGCCCAGACTGTGCACAGTTCCCGATGAACGACCTCTACCTTGGGATTGTTGGAACTACCAGGTGAAACAGAGGAGAACCGTGGATTAAACCCAAAATTACAGAAAAAGGGGGAGACCCCTGACGAGTTACTGACCCAGTTATTAAGGGAAAATTCGGTGAGGGGAATGAATGAGACCCAATCATATTGACAGTCAGAGATAAAACACCTTAAATATTGTTCTAGAGACTGATTAGTCCTCTCAGTTTGGCCAATAGTTTCAGGATGGAAGGCAGAGGAGAAGGACAGATCAATCTCCAACTTTTTACAGAAGGCTCTCCAAAACAATGAAACAAATTGTACCCCTCTGTCAGAAACAATATTGACAGGGACCCCATGGAGACGCAGGATGTGTTTGACAAACAAGGTAGCTAACGTCTTAGCATTGGGTAGTTTCTTGAGGGGCACAAAGTGGCACATCTTACTGAAGCGGTCTACTACAACCCATACCACCAACTTGCCTTGAGATGGAGGCAAATCGGTGATAAAATCCATGGAGATATAGGTCCAAGGTCTCTGGAGAATGGGCAAAGAACGTAGTAAGCCCGCTGGTCGGGACCTGGGAGTCTTGGACCTAGCACAAACCTCACAAGCGGCGACGTAGGCCTTAACGTCTTTAGGCAACCCAGGCCACCAATAGTTTCTGGCAATGAGATGCTTGGTACCCAGGATGCCTGGATGACCAGATAGTGCGGGGTCATGATTTTCCCTAAGTACCCTTAGCCGGAATTGCAGGGGAACAAACAGCTTGTTCTCAGGAAGGTTCCCGGGAGCTGAACCTTGATCAGCCGCAATTTCAGAGACTAAATCAGAATCAATAGAGGAAATGATTATACATGGAGGCAAAATACAAGCAGGATCTTCCTCCGAAGGAGGGCTGGCCATGAAGCTACGCGACAGTGCATCAGCCTTAATATTTTTAGACCCAGCCCTATAGGTATAACACAGAGAGACAATTCAAGAGCCTTTGACGCCCATGTATCAATATAAAAATTATTAATTTTATTAGACAAACATCATATAAAGTTAAAAGTGAACAAACAAATACCGTATATGGCGGCGTATAAGACGACTGGGCGTATAAGACGACCTCCAACTTTTACCCTTAAAATATAGAATTTAAGATATACTTACCATTTCGTGCATGAGCGCTCCACTATGGCCATCGGCGGCAGGACCCAGGACTCTGTCTCTTTGAACTCACGCATGCGCAGATAGGCTGCTTCATCGCGCGAGATCTGAGAGGCAGGGAATGAGAGGAAAGGGCGGGCCAGAGGATCTTACAGAGATGTTCCCTGGCGGCTAATACCGGCTTCCCTCAGATCCGTGGCGGATTCCGTGCATCCCGGGAGCCTGTGTACCGGACTGCAGGCTCACAAGGTAACACACAACCTGTGTGTAGACAATATGTAGACTAGGGATGTCACGATACCAGAATTTGGACTTCGATACCGATACTTCGTTTAGTATTGCGATTTCGATACCAATTTCGATACTTTTGCCAACAGTAATAAAAAAAAAATTCTTCCGTTTTCTGATGTGAGGCGCGACGTGTGATGAATTTTGAACGCGCCTCACATTAATAGTAATTAATCCCATCATGTTTCTCAGTCATATTGGGTTAATGTGCGAGGTACATGATGGGGTTAATTACTATTAATGTGAGGAACATGGAGGGTAAATTCATCGCACCTCGCGCCTCACATTAATAAGTGAATGAAAGCCGTGTTTATTTCATTTTTTTACAGCGTACACATCATAAATGATGCAAAAACATTGTTGTCCGCACCATTACTGAATGTGTATATTTTATGTATTGAGACTTATTTTAATGTTTATTGTAAAAAAGGTGAATGTGTATTTTTTTTAAAATTTAACAATACTTTGTTTTTACTTTATTTTTAAACTTTAATGTACTGACATATATCAGATATGTGCCAGTACATTAACCTGTGGACGGATAATACACAGGCAGTTGTTAGGACATACTTGGGTATGTCCTAACAACATGAAATATGGTAAGACAGCCCTGGGGTCCGTCAATAGACCCTGGGCTGTCTGCCCATATATGGTATGGCCCTCGATCGCGTCACAGGAATTCCCTGTGACGCGATCCAGGGGCATCCCCCCTTCTCACTTTCCCCTGAATGCTGCAGTCAGCTGTGATCGCAGCATTCAGGGGAATAACGGCGGAGATGAGCGGTTTCTCTGATCTCCGCCGTTATAGAGCGGGGCTGCGGCTGTGTAATACAGCCATTGCCCCGCTCCTGACAGGAAGTGCGCGCGCGGTCAGCATGAGGTGATGCGGCCGGCGCTGCACTAATGAGCGGCAGTTCAGGCACTGAAGACAGAACATGGGGGTGTTTTGTAGCGCGCCCGCCATGTTCTGTCTCCAGTGCCGCCGCTCATTAGTGCAGCGCTGGCCGCATTGCATCATCCTGACCCCGCGAACTTATCATGACTCAGGAGCGGGGCTGTGGCTGAATTACACAGCCGCAGCCGCGCTCCCATACATTCATGTGTTACTATACTGAGCTGTGCGGCTGCGCAGCTCAGTATCGAAATACAGGAAATAGCGGTATCGAACCGTTTAGGGATGCACAGTATCGAAACAGTATCGAAGTTTCGATGCACCGTGCATCCCTAATGTAGACAATATCCGGCATATAAGACGACCCCACACTTTTGACATTTTTTTAAGGGTGTAAAAAGTCGTCTTGTACGCCGATATATACGGTATGACTCTAGTAAAATGCCGGAGACCGCACTCACAAAATGTTACTGACTGTAGTAAATAGGCAAGCATGTAAACATCATTATATTAACCACCTTCAAACATAATCCAAGACAGTGCATTGCATAGAGTTAGCTGGTCAGGTCAATGAACTTACCCATATAAGTAACAAGAGGTAGAAAGAGTGTCTGCTCCGCCGTATAAGCCCCGACGCGCGTTTCGCCACGAATTGCTTACTCAAGCAGACCTACCACCAAAAGAGACCTGAAAGGGAAGCAAGATTTTATTACGTTTCAAATTTACGGGAAATTAGTATATGGAGTCGCCTAGATGATATGGGGGAACAGTAGTGGTTAAACAGTCTCCAGCCGCTAATATAATTTTGTTTGGAGTCTATATATTGATTCCAGCCCTATAGGTAACCAAAAAGTTGAATCTGGTAAAAAATAACGCCCATCGAGCTTGTCTCGGGTTTAGCCTCCGGGCAGATTCTAGGAAAACCAGATTCTTGTGGTCGGTAAGGACAGTTACCTGGTGCCTAGCCCCTCCAGGAAGTGGCGCCACTCTTCAAATGCCCATTTAATGGCTAAGAGTTCGCGGTTGCCAATATCATAGTTACCCTCAGTGGGCGAAAACTTCCTGGAGAAGTAGGCACAGGGACGGAGATGGGTGAGGGACCTGGTACCCTGGGACAAGACAGCCCCCACTCCCACCTCGGATGCGTCAACCTCCACGATAAATGGCTCCATTTGGTTGGGCTGAACCAGCACCGGGGCCGAGATGAAGCACTTCTTATTGAGCTCAAAAGCCTGGACAGCCTCAGGAGGCCAGTGGAGGATATCAGCACCTTTGCGAGTGAGATCCATTAGAGGCTTAGCGATGACCGAGAAGTTAGCAGTAAATCTCCTGTAATAATTAGCGAACCCCAGGAAGCACTGTAACGCCTTCAGGGAGGCAGGTTGGACCAATTCCGCCACAGCCTGGACCTTGGCGGGGTCCATGCGGAATTCATGAGGAGTGAGGATTTGACCCAAAAATGGTATCTCCTGCACCCCAAACACACATTTTTCGGTCTTCGCAAACAGTTTGTTTTCCCGAAGGACCTGGAGCACCTTCCTGACATGCTCAATGTGGGAGGACCAGTCCTTGGAAAAGTATGTCATCAAGGTACACTAAAAGAAATACCCCCAGGTAATGTCTTAAAATCTCATTTATGAAATTCTGGAAGACCGCGGGAGCATTACACAACCCAAAAGGCATGACGAGGTATTCGAAATGACCTTCGGGCGTGTTAAACGCAGTCTTCCACTCATCCCCCTCTTTGATGCGGATAAGGTTATACGCCCCCCGTAGATCAAACTTAGAGAACCATTGAGCCCCCTGAACCTGATTAAAGAGATCAGAAATCAAAGGAAGGGGATACTGGTTCCTTACAGTGACCTTATTCAAGTTAGGGTAGTCAATGCATGGCCTAAGACCACCATCCTTCTTCCCTACGAAGAAGAAGCCAGCACCTACCGGAGAAGTAGAGGGGCGAATGTAACCCTTGGCCAGGCATTCCTGGATATACTCTCTCATGGCTTCACGTTCGGGACAAGAGAGATTAAATATCCTACCCTTAGGGAGCTTAGCTCCTGGTACCAAATCGATAGCGCAATCGTATTCTCTATGAGGAGGTAACACTTCGGAGGCCTCCTTAGAGAAAACATCAGTGAAGTCCTGAACAAACTCAGGTAGCGTGTTCACCTCCTCAGGGGGAGAAATAGAATTAACAGAAAAACATGACGTCAAGCATTCATTACCCCATTTGGTAAGAGCCCTAGTATTCCAGTCAAACGTGGGATTATGCAAATGCAACCAGGGAAGGCCTAAAACCAAATCGGACGATAATCCCTGCATCAACAGTACAGAGCACTGCTCCAAATGCATGGAGCCAACAAGGAGTTCAAAAACAGGGGTATGCTGTGTAAAATAACCATTAGCAAGAGGAGTGGAGTCGATACCCACTACCGGGACAGGTTTAGGCAAATCAATCAAAGGCATAGCTAGAGACATAGCAAATTCCACAGACATGATATTAGCAGAAGACCCTGAATCCACGAAGGCACTGCCAGTAGCAGACCTACCACCAAAAGAGACCTGAAAGGGAAGCAAGATTTTATTACGTTTCATATTTATGGGAAATACCTGTGCGCCCAAGTGACCTCCCCGATGGTCACTTAGGCACGGAAGTTTTCCGGCTGCTTATTCTTATGCCTAGGACAGTTGTTCACTTGATGCTTGTCATCCCCACAATAGAAGCAGAGACCATTCTTCCTGCAGAACTCTCTACGTTGTTGGGGGGACACGGAGGCCCCGAGTTGCATAGGTACCTCCGAGTCTTCCGTGGAAGAACGAAGCAACGGAACCTTGGGAGGCATCATGGGGGAGTCAGAGGAGAACCACCGAGAAGCTACGCACCACTTCCTAAAGTCAGAACAATACTCCTCAATAGGTCTCTTACCCTGACGTAAGGTCACCAGCTGACTCTCGGCAAAGGCAGTCTTGTCAGTCTCGTCATAAATGAGTCCGAGAGCAGAAAAGAAAAGATCAACGGAGGAAAGTTCAGGGGCGTCAGGAGCCAAGGAGAAGGCCCATTCTTGGGGCCCTTCCTGGAGCCGGGACATAATTATACCCACCCGCTGACTCTCAGAACCTGAGGAGTGGGGCTTTAAGCGAAAATAGAGCCTACAACTCTCCCGAAAGGAGAGAAAAGTCTTCCGGTCCCCTGAGAACCGGTCAGGCAACTTGAGGTGGGGTTCAAGAGGTGAGGTGAGGGGCACTACCATGGTAGCATCAGGCTGGTTGACCCTCTGAGCCAGGGCCTGGACCTGTAGGGAGAGACCCTGCATTTGCTGAGCCAGGGTCTCAAGGGGGTCCATAGTAGTGTCAGGGACCAGGGTACACTAGGTATATGGGCTTGTGATTATGTAATGACCGGGGTAGGGAAACAGACAAGTGAGCCCTAATTTACCCGCCACTGAGTCCCTGCCTACTTGCAACGACACACCCTAGGCGACGGGGTACAACTGGGCGACGGTCCCTACACTCAATAAGTGCACGACAGACAAACAGACAAGGGTACACAGAAGCAAAGGGAAATGGGGCAGTTGCCCACGGCAACACCGTGAGCAATAAGAGTAGTGAACGAGCCGAGTCAAACCAGGAGTGTACGAGGTACAAAAAGCAGAGCAGGAGAGTAATGAACAAGCCGAGTCAAACCAGGAGTGTACGAGGTACCAAACGCAGAGCAGGAGAGTAGTCAGTAAGCCAGGGTCAATATGAAGCGGGGTCAAATAGTTCAAGAAGCTGCAGCAGGGCCAGGAAACCAAACGAGAAGAATCACAAGCAAAGAGGAACTGGAAAGGCAGGTATAAATAGCCAGACGGCGGGAGCTAGCTCCATCTGGCCAGGCTGTCATAGGCTCTCCCACTCCTAAGCCTGCCATCCTGAGTGGTGGAAGATGGAGTCAGTCTCACAGACATAGAAGCAGGTGCAGACTGATTACCTATGGGCGTTGACACAGAAGCTGTGCCTGGCAGATCCTTTACACACACTTTCTGGCAGTGCCCCTTTGCACAGGGTCTGTTGAAAGCCTTGGGACACGAACTCAAGGACTCAGTTCCCAGGAACAGACTGTCGTACCGCTCGGTACTTTATGGACTATTTCCTGGGAATAACATGGATGGAGCAATCCAGGAAGCCTGGCGCCTTATGAACTGTTTTAAGGATGCCATATGGTTTGCCAGGAATCGTCTAATTTTGCGGAGAGATAGTGTGTCCGTCCAGGACTGCCGCAGGCTGATCTACAGCCTGCTCAGAGACTATTCCACCTGGGACAGCCCGGACGTCGATCAGGAAGAGGACTGATACTCCCCTTCCCCCCACTCTCCCTTCTTGTGTGTTGTCTTTCAATAAAGCTTCGGGCCTGTGATCCCCCTTTCCCTATCCCCTCCTACCCACTCCCCCACCCCATCACTTGTCTGTAATGTTTTGTTGTTTGGCTTTAGTGAATGCAAGAATATTAGTGTAGCATGTGGTGTAATGTATAGCATAGGTTAACCTGTACTGTGTATTATACTGTCATGTTATGTTTGGCGACTGTTTTTATTTATTATTTGCTGTTTCATAGCTTGCGCTGCGTCGCAGTAATGTTTGTATGATGACGATTGATTGTCAATAAAGTATTTTTCAATCAAAAATCTGTTCTTATCAGTTTAATATCTGATACGTCCCCTATCTGGGGACCATATATTAAATGGATTTTTAGAACAGGGAGATGGAAATAGAGCTTGCTCTGTCCACTCCACGCATTGACCTGGTATTGCAGTATCTCCAGGACCGATGCACCCTTTCCTTATAGGTTTACTAAAATCAGATGTGAAAGTGCTTTTGACTTTTGCCATTGTTTCTAAAGAACTCCAAGGCATCAGGGATGTTGAAATATCTTGCCGGAACGGTTATTCGGCGGTTAAAATGGCAAAATATAGATTTGTGTAGACCAATTGTTTTTTACTGTACGGATGGGTACTTATATATGGAAAAATTCATTAAAAAATTTCAGTTAGAAAATGTGAAAATGGAGAAGTTTGTGAGTGATAAGAATGGTGTGAAAAGTATGTGTATAAATAATATGATGTGTTCAATTAATGGTTTGAATTCGAGTGAGTCTAAGACGGTCTAAGAAGATTCTGTTTGTTGGACACATCATACTTTACAAAGACTTGTTATGGATGTCGGTGCATGGAGTTTTGCCTGTGAGAAGTGTTCAGAAGAGAAGAGGTCTGGTTGCGTCTGAAAGTTGTCCGAGAGAAGGTTGTGGGGATGATGAGGATGTGAGTCATGTTTTTTGGTCGTGTATGCATGCAAAGAAAGTTTGGAGAAAGTTGTGTGGTTTGTGTGAAGAATTGACTGGTTTGAGGAAACCTACGTATGAAATTGTTTTGTTTGGTTTGTGTAGTTTGGGTAGTGAAAAAGACACAGTGTTGTGGATTTTTTGGACTTGTGTGAAAGAGGTATTGTGGGAGACGAGAAATTTGAATGTGTATAGAAGGGAAGTGTTTGAGGTGGATGAAGTGGCAAGAATGGTATTAGCAAAATTTTATTTTTATTATAAATGGGATTTAGAAAGAGGAATGGATGCGGAAGGGATATGGAGAATGTTGAAGTGGAGATATTTAGTTTGAGGATTATTTTGTTTGTTCTTTATGTATTATGATGGAAAATAAATAAACAAACCAATATAATGAGTTTTTTGAATAATAGAGAGATAGTTGTTCAAAATTGAGCAGCTATAATTCTCGGTTTTATTTAAAAAAACCCTGAATGGTTTAATAAAAAAATAAAAATAAATCTGTTCTTATCAGTTTAATATCTGATACGTCGCCTATCTAGGGACCATATATTAAATGGATTTTTAGAACAGGGAGATGGAAATAGAGCTTGCTCTGTCCACTCCACGCATTGACCTGGTATTGCAGTATCTCGAGGACCGGTGCACCCTTTCCTTATAGGTTTACTAAAATCAGATGTGAAAAGTGCTTTTGACTTTTGCCACTGTTTTTTTCTTGCTGATTGGATCTCTCCTTTAATCCCATTATTTGAACGCCTGTTGTACAATGCCTTTATACAATGCAGGTTGTGTAATGTGTGATAATGACCTCATTATTAAATGCAATTAATTAATAGATTGCCTGCCACCTCTTGTGTTGTGTCTGTGTTTCTGTGTTTCCAGCATTTGAATTTGGAACAGCTCATTCACCTTCCCTTTTCCTCTCTCCCTCCCTCTTCCTAGGTAAGTGAAAGAGCTGCACCTGAGCCAGTCTATCTGTCAACCAGCCCACAACCACTGATTGATGCAGCCAGCAGCACAGTCAAATAGTGGAATAGTGGAGTAGGGGAACAGCAAGCAGCCATTAAATCAGCCGCCACAATGGACCTACCTGTGTGCACTAGATTGATGTGATGGAATGAACTCTCCTCCCTACATTTCAAAGAAGTAAGAATTGAAGTTGCAACAAACCCTTGACTACAAAGACACCACCAATTTGGATTTGTTACCTGGAAAAATATGGAGGTTGTAGGAGGAAGGACAAGAAGGTGTCTGTAAAGTTGGTGGATGCCTATTTGCCATTTTGCAGTCCCCTGTCTCCCTCTTCTGGCCTCCTGGAGGCAGCTAGCTAGCTGTGCAGACTGTTGGTTAGTGCTGCTCAGCAGGCAGCACTGGATTGCAGGTGATTGAAGACGTGAAGGGAGAAGGGGTGGCTGTGGGCATGCACTTGCTGCTGCTGCTAGCGTTTGTCTGCACGGCAGGAGGGCATTTGGGCGTTACCAGGAAGGTGTTTTTATGTCGATTCCTCCGCTTTCTGCATTGTGGTGCAAGCAAAAGAAGCAAAGCATGTGTAGCTTCCTCTCGGGCCTTTTTTCACCTGCCGCCTGGCTGCTTGTGTGAGTGTGTGAGCCGACAGGGCCCCATGGAGCTGCCTAGGAGTAGGCTGAATCGCTGCAAGGGGTGAACAGCAGTATTGGGCAGGCTCTGCCAACGTGCGCCACTTTCGGGTTATCGCTTCTCTGCCTTTTGGCTCAGATCAGGGTTTATTGCCTTGGTCTGGGCCGGGGGTCGGTTTTTCGTGGGGTTTACTCCAGCGATTTCGAGGGCGATCACCGTGCCGTGGGCATTTGGAAAACGGCAGCAGTACGCAACACAATAATTTTCGTGGTGGAAGATCAAAGGAAGGAGGAAGTCGGACCAGGACATATTATTGAAGGTATATCTATGGTTGTGTTCAGATAGCACCGGTATCTTTGGGTGCTCGAGGTAGGGTCCACACCTTGCTAACAACACGCGGTGGAACGCACGGCCATTTTGACCGATGCGTTCCACCCAACTAGACACGCCCCCCCCCTCACAGCACTTAAAACCAGGAAGTGACCAGGGATTATCAGCGCCCATGAAGAGCGGTAAGCCGCCGAACACGATTCATAGCAGCGCTACAACGCATTATAGATTCATATCGATCCAGTCCCCAGTACGGCTCAGGTAAGGAACATATCATCAGAGTTTATGGAGGTGTCTACACTCCATTGTATACCCCCCCTTCTTTGGACTAGTGGAACTTCGCTTGTACAGCTAATCCTTGTCTGTTTCGTTTGTCATACTTATACTGCATGCCTTGAACCTATTTCTGTGATGCTTTCTAGTCTGCGATGTTTATGATATATAAGATTTATAAAATGTACCTATGTGACAGCTCTCCAAACTCATGATATGCTATAATTATATGTACATATTTTGCTAGTGCCCGACGAAGGTCTTACGACCGAAACGTTGACGTCGCACATATAGCCTCTGGCATTTATCCTGAGAATCTAATAAATATATTTTATGAAACACAAGCAAGGTGTGCCGACTACAATTCTTAACCTACATCCAGGTTGGGACCCTACCTCGAGCACCCAAAGATACCGGTGCTATCTGAACACAACCATAGATGTACCTCCTCTTCAGACAAGCACGGTAAATATGTCCAATCCGACCTTCTCTTACAACAAGGAGGAGACAGACAGTATCCTATCTACAGATACCACATCCAGGGAGTTTCTCCAGATCCCACCGACAGAAATCCGGAATAGAGATCACGAGAGGAACAAGAGGAAACTCATCAACTAGGAGCTACACAGTGCCACATTGGCCGAGTATATCAAAGTCCAACGCATTCCTCGAGGACTACGCGTACCAATCAAGCCAACTATCTTCAAAGAAGATCCAGATTACTGTACGCAATTCGAACACATCCTCAACAAATGTTCCTTTGACCTTATGACACTCACCGTATCATACTTACAAAAGAATATCGCAGAGATTCAGGTGAAAATCACAGCCTCTGAATAGAAATTGAAAGCTACCCTATCCACTTCAGAGTTCACTGAGTTTGACAACAAACTGAGAATGAATCTCAGTACCCATCGGAGCGAGGTTAAAGCTCTCAAGAGAAGCAAATTTCAAAGAGACCAAGAAGACTATCTGAGGAATAGAGTGTACAGATGGCAAGAGGGATTTACATCTACACGACCACAACGCAGAACACCATACCAGTCATCGGGCTCATCACAGTCCGGATCGGGTGGAGAAGGATCGGACTACCACTATCCTGGCTACTCAAATCAAGGCAGACACCATTTTTTAGACCAACGCAGGGGGCAGATGCCCAAGAAGAGGATGAGGAGAGGCGGCATCAGAAGACGCAAGTCGACTGATGACAACAAGGTCACAGGTATGACTAGCACCCCACAATCACTGGTAGTGAATATTTCTTCCAAATCACTAAGTCCAGCTGAACTCCTCCTGCTACAGAAGGGCCTTTCCTTCTGCCCTACTTATAGGTATGATCTATTCCAGCTGGACATGGATCTAAACCGCTTCTACAGAACCTTGCGTCTACGGGTCTTTTTTTCCAACAAGGGGGAAACCCGAGGACCGGAGGGTCCCATAACGACGAGCGTGACCTCCACGATTACCTCGAAAGACCTGGGTCTGAAGAACAAAAGCTTGTTCGCTCCCCCAAAAAATTCACCCCCATTGGAAACATTCATTGGACTGGTCCAGAGAGACGTGGAGATTTTCCGCCACGACTTTGATCTAGGCCTCTTCAAATGCCAGACCAACATGGACAATGTTGAGAGGCAAGCCCTACTCTCCCTTACTAACGATAGGGATCTAATTATCAAACCCGCAGACAAAGGCGGGGCTATAGTAGTCATGGATAGGAACACATATATGGAGGAAGTGTATTGACAGCTGAGTGACGCGTCAGTCTATAGACCCATTGACCATGACCCAACAAGTAGAATCATGACTAGGGCCACCGACATTCTGGATAGATACGTAGCCAAAGGCACCATAGATCAGGAGACATCATCATTCCTGACCAATAGACATCCCATCACACCGGTATTCTATGTTCTCCCAAAAATCCACAAAAGACTTGATAAACCCCCAGGCCGGCCAATAGTTGCATCCACTGATTCTATCTTTTCACCTATCTCTAAATTCTTAGAAAAAATACTTACACCTCTAGTCAGGAAAACAAAATCTTATCTGCTAGACACCACAGAATTTCTTGCACATATCAGAAGATTAGACAAAGTATCCACGGAGACCATTCTGGTAACATTAGATGTCTGTAGCCTATACACATCTATCGAACACACGAAGGGCACAAGAGCAGTACACAAAATACTAACTAATACGAATACAAACCCGGACGTCGTAAACCTCTGTGACGACCTACTCAATCTTGTACTGACTGATAACTTCTTCCTCTTTGAGGACAAATTTTACATACAGTTACAAGGCACGGCAATGGGCTCTAATGTTGCCCCTCCATACGCCAATTGCTACATGGCCCATCTGGAAGAACATTACATTTATCCTAATAACCTTTTCAGACAACACGCCCGAATGTGTAAAAGGTATATAGATGACATCTTTTGCCTTTGGGAAGGCACAACCACTAGCCTTCTCAACTTCACGACATATCTGAACAGCATCTGGCCAGAGTTACAATTTACTCTGAGCCATGACATATTCAAAATTAACTTAATCGATACAACCATTATAAAAGATACACATGGCAAACTCAGCAGTGATCTTTACACCAAAGAGACAGACAAGAATGGCCTCTTGCACTACTCCAGCCGCCATCCACTGGCAACCAGAAATTCTCTACCTAGACCACAGTATACACGGGTAAACCGTATTGTAGACAACCCATCACTGCTGAGAGAGAGAGAACTGAGAACATGACTAAGAAGTTTTTAGAAAGAGGCTATCCCAGTAGAGTCTTGGAGTCAGCCCAAATACCGAGTGTTCCCCACACCCGGGCCAAACCAAAACGCATCCGCTTCGTACATGTCTATCACCCATGTACCTATAAGATCCATCATGTCATCAGGAAGCATTGGCCCTTACTACAAGAAGCCTACCCACAAATCACGGAATTTAAATCCCCCTTCTTACCCTGTTTAAAAAAAACTAAAAATCTAAAAGACAAGATTGTCAGGGCAGATATTGGATCATCCTGAAAAATATCTAGACAGACGTTCCTGAGCACACCTAAGAGGGGTACCTTCCCCTGCAGAAGCTGTCTCCAATGTTCCCATATTATTAGAGGGGATAAAATCCATCATCCGGTCAGAGTATTCCGATTAGAGAATATTTTGATTGCAACACCAATTACGTGGTCTATATGATCAAATGTCCCTGTGGATTAGCCTATGTAGGTGAAACCACGCAACGGATCAAAGACAGAATCAGCCAACACAAGTCCAATATTAGATGCGGCAAAATATTACTTCCCATCCCTGCACACTTCCAAACACAATATTTCCCAACTTATGTTCCAAGTCATTGAACACGTTCCAGCACATAGACGAGGGGGCGACAGGATCAATCTACTGAAACGCAGAGAGGCCTACTGGATACATAAACTCCAGACACTAGAACCAAGGGGTCTGAATAGGGAGTACGAGATCAGCAGCTTCCTATAAACAGTATTAGAAAACTTGACGTTTCACCACCTACTAGCTAGTTAACAAAGATGTTATACCTCAACTGTAACTCTGCTTATCCATCTCAATGTGTCACCCTTCCTGATTCTATGTATATATCCCATTGTCCAGGTATAAATGTATTATACAGCTATTTTATAATTGGCATTAACACAACCTGCATCTGTTTTTATCCCAGACTCGATGATTCCCTCTGAGCCTGCATGTACTACAAGGGATCCTTACTCCAACTACCTACGCATCATCTCTATTGACACGGTATCCTTTTACAATAGGGCGTACTAGAGCCAACCAGTTCATTATCTATCTAATACTGAAAATTGCACTGTCTAAAACTGCACTACCAGGCACATACACAAGATGGCGCCATAGTACAATTTAGCATTACTCTGCTGAACATTTCGTAAAATAGAGTCATTTATGATTATGAAGACCCCCACCTAAAAGTCCTTCAATTATCTAGTCCACGACATGGCTTTTGATATCTTTAATGTGCCCAACAAGGAGGCAGTGATCTCCCTTCATTTGAGATATCCATCCACTCTGGGCATGCGGGTGCGTTCCACACCTTGCTAACAACACGCGGTGGAACGCACGGCCATTTTGACCGATGCGTTCCACCCAACTAGACACGCCCCCCCCTCACAGCACTTAAAACCAGGAAGTGACCAGGGATTATCAGCGCCCATGAATAGCGGTAAGCCGCCGAACACGATTCATAGCAGCGCTACAACGCATTATAGATTCATATCGATCCAGTACGGCTCAGGTAAGGAACATATCATCAGAGTTTATGGAGGTGCCTACACTCCATTGTATACCCCCCCCTTCTTTGGACTAGTGGAACTTCGCTTGTACAGCTAATCCTTGTCTGTTTCGTTTGTCATACTTATACTGCATGCCTTGAACCTATTTCTGTGATGCTTTCTAGTCTGCGATGTTTATGATTTATAAGATTTATAAAATGTACCTCCACAATGTTCTTTTAAAGGGACCACCACCTGGAGAGGCGCTCAATGACGGTACTCATGATTACACAATCATGGGTCCCATAAAGACATGTGAACCCCTTGCTTCCACTATTGCTACTCCACCACAATAAGCTCTCCTCTACCATCCCGCTGTATTCGTATTTATGCCTTAACAAGTGACTTAGATCATCATTGACAAATGGTACCCTGTCTATCCAATATACTCACGAAATTATACATACCTGAATGTATACGACTACCTAGAACATCAGCTATCTCCCTATAGTTATCTGGCGCTCCCCCTGGTGTGGTGAATGTACCTGGGGTATATGCAACTGTTTCCTCCCATTGTTTTTAATCTTCATGTCAATTTCATAGTCTTATTTTTGTAAAGAATAACTATGTTAACCTCTTAGTGACCACTAATACGCCTTTTTACGTCGGTCACTAATGGGCTTTAGGCTAGGCTGACGCCTTTTCACGTCAGCCTAGTCTAAGTCCTGCACGGGTCTCCCGTGCAGGCAGGAGCCGGGGCTCTGCTGTCTGATGACAGCTGAGCTCCTGCTCCAACGCCCGCGATCGAAGTTTACTTCGATCGCGGCCGTTTAACCCGTTAAATGCCGCCGTCAATAGCGACCGCGGCATTTAACTTTGTTTACAGAGGGAGTGCGCTCCCTCTGTCACCCATCGGCGGCCCGCGAATGAAATCGCGGGTCTCCGATGGGGTGTCATGGCAGCCGGGGGCCTGATAAAAGCCCCCAGGTCTGCCCTGGACATATGCCTGTTAGGACGCGCCGGAGGCACGTCCTAACAGATTGCCTGTCAGATTTACACTGACAGGCAATAATGCTCTGGTATACGAAGTATACCAGAGCATTATAGCAGCGATCGGAAGATCGCACAGTAAAGTCCCCTAGTGGGACTAATAAAATAAGTCATCAAAGTGAAATAAAGATTATTAATAAAAAGTACAGTAAAAAAATAAATAAAACCATTTTTTCCCATAAAAAGTGGTTTTATTTAGTAAAAGTGTAAAAAAAAAAAAAAAAGTACACATATGTGGTATCGCCGCGACCGTAATTACTCCATTAATAAAGTTAATATGTAATTTAAACCGCAAAGTGAACACCGTAAAAAAAAAACGCAAAAAACCATGGCGAAATTGCAATTTTTTTCCATTGCCCCCCAAAAAAGTCATAATAAAAATGAATCAATAAGTCCCATGCACCCCAAAACAGTACAATTCAAAACTACGTCTCGTCCCGCAGAAAACAAGCCCAAAAAATCACTACATTGATGGAAAAATAAAAAAATTACGGCTCTTGGAAAGCGACGATGCAAAAGTAAATAATTTTAGTTCAAAAGTGTTTTTATTGTGCAAAAGTCGTAAAACATAAAAAAACCTCTACATATGTGGTATCGCCGTAATCGTACCGACCCATAGAATAAAGGTAACATGTTATTTACGTCGCATAGTGAACGGCGTCAATTTAAAAACGCATAGAACAATGGCGGAATTTCAGTTTTTTTTATAATCCCCCCCAAAAAGGTTAATAAAAGTTAATATAAAAATTATATGTACCCAAAAATGGTGCCATTAAAAAGCACAACTAATCCCACAAAAAATAAGTCCTCATACAGCTATGTAGACGAAAAAATAAAAACGTTATAGCTCTTTGAATGTGACTATAGAAAAACGAATAAAATAGCTTGATCATTAGGGCCTAACATGGGCTGGTCACTAAGGGGTTAAGATTGACCCAGTTATATATTCTATACTACATCTAGTAAATATATTACATATTATGTGATGTTATGACGTGAATTATGTGACAGCTCTCCAAACTCATGATATGCTATAATTATATGTACATATTTTTCTAGTGCCCGACGAAGGTCTTACGACCGAAACGTTGACGTCGCACATATAGCCTCTGCCATTTATCCTGAGAATCTAATAAATATAATTTTTGAAACACAAGCAAGGTGTGCCGACTACAATTCTTAACCTATATTATTGAAGGTATTCTGTTGGACTTGGCCGGAGTGAACCTGGATGAGGTATTTTGTTTTCAAGCCTTTTCAAACATTGCCACCTATGATGTCTCATTTTTTGAAGCAGCCTACTGCTTGAATATCTATCAGGTACTTATGAAGAAACTTATGCATGAGGCTCTTAAGAACATTGTGGTACAACCCCTGTTTTCAGCGGTAGAAAAATGTGTGACGGTACATATGTATAATCCTTTTTTGGACCGGAGACTGGTGTGGGCTTTTTTGGCGCACTATTGCACGCATATCAGAGGCGGGGTGGAGAAGAAAAATTTGTGGGGTCTCTTTAATGGTGACATGAAATATTGGGTCAGGCTGAAACCTGACTCCAGTTGCATTGGTGGAGTTATGAGCCCACCAGCAAATTTTTCCATTGGCGGTAATAAAGGTTATCTATATTACCAGGATATGCCATGCTTTTGCAGGTCTTGTTTTTCATATGGACATACAAAAGACGCCTGTAAGGGAAAAGTATGTCGCAATTGTAAAAAATCGGGCATGAAGCCAGCGCCTGTATTTCACCGCGTTTATGTGATATCTGTGGCATTGCTGGGCACTCTTGCAGGAAATGCCCTAAGGTGTATCCTTTTGGAAGGCAGGACAATAGAGAGCGTGGTTGGCAGGTAAGAATGGCAAGTTCTTCTGCCCCAACAACTGAGGCTATTTCTGCATCTTCCAGCAGTATTTCAGAGCCTGCTGCTCAGGTCTCTGGGAAAGCTGGGTGTCAGGAGAAATTATCTGCACCCGAAGGTAACCTGTGTTTGGGTGTGGTCCCTGCTACAGAGCCTGCTAATGTTTTACCTGTTGCTGTGTCGGGGGAGGGTGGAGCAGCAGCGCCACCTATTGGATGTTCATCTCCTGAGATTCAGCCCAGTATGCAAATTCTGGATTTCTCAAGCCCAGAGGAGAAAATGGATGAATCTGCCAAGGTGGAGTGGTCAGTGTCAGAACAGGAGGAAAAGGAGGAAAAGGAGTCTAGAATGCCAAGTGCCTCCATCTTTCACAAGGTGGTTTCTAAAAGAGGGAAAGCTGGGAAGTCAGTGAAAAGGCTAAAAAGAAGTTCATTGGAGGAGTCACTGCCCAGCATCTATGCTCGGCCTAACCTCTATCCTTTACTTGATACGGACTCTAGTGCTAGCCCTGAGTCACATGAGATGTTTGAGGGGGCCCCTAGTTCTCCTAGTGAGGGGTTCCTCAGTGAAGACAATGTGGCTAGCCTTGAGAAGGCTATGAGTTTTCCTGACACTTGAGGTGGAATGTAAATTCTAATTCATTTGCACCAATATGTCTCTGAGGCTCAAAATAATATCTCAGAATGTTCGGGTGTTTACATCTACGTACAAACGTGCTGCTGTCCTGGACTTTCTTGCCTCTAAAGGAGGTGACATTTTTTGTTTGCAGGAATGTGGACTGTCTAAAATGCCAGGGAAGAAGGAATGGAAGAATGGGGAAGCCATTTGGTCCTTCACAAATTCCAATAGGAATGATGGTGTGGGTATCCTGTTGAATAACAAGGATATTGTTGTAAAACAAACGACTATCATAAAGGAAGGAAGATGCATTTTTTGTCTACTTTCATACAGGGGTTGGCGCTTTAAGATCTTTAATATTTATGCCCATGCAGTGAAGAATGAGAGGTTGGCTTTATTTGAAAGTTTAAAGTTTTTTTTGCATGGGAAAATTCCGGTAATAATTGTAGGAGACATCAATTGTGTTCTGGAAAAACAAGCCCGTGCTGGTTCTGTAGAATCAAATGTGGATGTGACCGGGAATTTATGGAAACAAATATTGACTGACTTCTCGTTGCAGGATGCTATTGATAAAAAGCCTGGACCTTTCACATACCATGCTGATGACGGGAGAACAGACTCACGTTTGGATTATTTTTTCTTCTCATTCTCTGCTATAAGATGTGTGAACTATTCACAAGAGAGGGTCTGCTTCTCAGATCTTGAGTGTTTGGAGGGGGTGTTTGAAGTTAATAATTTTTTTCTATGGTAGAGGGGTATGGAGAATGAATGTGAGTTTTTTGGATGAGGTGAGGGTAAGGAGAGCATTTGAGAGAAAATATGTCTGTTGGGTGAGGAAAAAATATGCGTTTGATAATGAATGCGAGTGGTGGGTGTGGGTAAAAATGAAAATTTGTGTTTTTTTCAGGAGATTAGGATATAGGAGAGCTAAAAAGAAGAGAATACAATACTCACAGTTTGAGACAAGGTTATCTTTCTTAAATAGATGCAAATCCTTGGGATTGGATGTCCAGCAGGAACTGGAAAAAAACAGAAAATAAATTAGTACTTGGTATAGGAATAAGGGGAAAGAAATAATTTTTAGGTCAAAGGTGGAGTTTAGGGACAAGAATGAAAAGTGTACCAGGTTTTTCTTTAAGAAAATGTGTGGTGGGAAAAGTGGAATGAATGTGTTATTGAATAAAGATGATAGAGAGGTTGGTGGTATGGATGTGATTGATACGGTGTTTGACTTTTATAATGACTTGTATACTGAGAAAAGATGTGATTTGGGTAAAGGGGAGGAGTTTCTGGATGTGGTGAGAAATTTTGTTTCTGAATGTGACTATTCTGGTTTGCTTGGTGAGATTGGAGAAGTGGAAGTGAAAACTGTGATTGGAAGTATGGCCAAAAACATATAAGAAGGGGGATAGAAGGAGGTTGGAAAACTGGCGGCCGATCACACTTTTGAATTCCGATTATAAAATCTTTGCAAAATTGATGGCTAACCGTATGAGGGATGTAATAAGTAGTGTGATTGAAGAGGATCAGGTATGTGCGGTTCCGAAGAGAAAAATGCATGAGAATGTGGGTTTGGTGCGTGATATGTTGGTGGAAGATTGTAAGTGTCGGAAGAAGAAGGTGATTGTGTGTGCATTGGATTTTGAGAAAGCGTTTGATCGGGTGTCGCATGTGTTTTTGTTTAAAGTTTTAGTGAGAATGGGTTTTCCGTGTCGGTTTGTGAGTTTGTTAGAGAATTTATATGCAAATGCTGAAAGTTGTGTGCAGGTGAATGGGTTTTTTACAAAACCATTTAGAATTTTGTCTGGTGTGCGGCAGGGTTGTTCTTTGTCCCCTATTCTGTTTATTTGTGCGATTGAGCCTTTGTTGCAAATGGTTAGGAACGACAAAGTTGTGAAAGGTTTTTTGGTGCCTGGATGTAATGGGAAGCGAGTGAAAGTACTAGGTTACATGGATGATATATGTGTATTGTGTGATTCTGTTTATGATTTGTCTAGAGTGAAGTTGGTTGTGAATTTGTTCTGTATGGCATCTGCTTTTAAAATTAATTGGGGCAAAAGTAAATTGAACATTTTTTTTCAGCAATGAGCGGGTGAATGATTCAGACATGGAACAGGTGAATGGAGTGAAAATTCTTGGGATTGTGTTTGATGATGAGTTGAAAGGGAGAGAAAGTTGGGATGATTTGGGTGGTAGGATTGTGAGGAAACTGGATATGTGGAGGATGAGAGAGCTTTCTTTTACAGGTAAGGTTCTGATTGTTAAAAGTGTTATCTTGCCCATGATCCTACATGTGGCTCATTTTTCCTCCTACTAGTATTATGTTAAAAAGGGTTAACAGACTTTTGTTTCTTTTTTTGTGGGGTAGTGGGGTTGAAAAAGCGAAGAGGGAAATTTTGTTGAAAAGTAGATGCAATGGCGGTTTGGATTTTCCGAATTTGGAGGTTTTTATTGGGATAAATTTTGTACGTTTTTTTGTTGATTTGTTTCTAAAGAACTCCAAGGCATCAGGGATGTTGAAATATCTTGCCGGAACGGTTATTCGGCGGTTAAAATGGCAAAATATAGATTCGTGTAGACCAATTGCTTTTTACTGTACGGATGGGTACTTATATATGGAAAAATTCATTAAAAAATTTCAGTTAGAAAATGTGAAAATGGAGAAGTTTGTGAGTGATAAGAATGGTGTGAAAAGTATGTGTATAAATAATATGATGTGTTAAATTAATGGTTTGAATTCGAGTGAGTCTAAGACGGTCTAAGAAGATTCTGTTTGTTGGACACATCATACTTTACAAAGACTTGTCATGGATGTCGGTGCATGGAGTTTTGCCTGTGAGAAGTGTTCAGAAGAGAAGAGGTCTGGTTGCGTCTGAAAGGTGTCCGAGAGAAGGTTGTGGGGATGATGAGGATGTGAGTCATGTTTTTTGGTCGTGTATGCATGCAAAGAAAGTTTGGAGAAAGTTGGGTTGTTTGTGTGAAGAATTGACTGGTTTGAGGAAACTTACGTATGAAATTGTTTTGTTTGATTTGTGTAGTTTGGGTAGTGAAAAAGACAGTGTTGTGGATTTTTTGGACTTGTGTGAAAGAGGAATTGTGGGAGACGAGAAATTTGAATGTGTATAGAAGGGAAGTGTTTGAGGTGGATGAAGTGGCAAGAATGGTATTAGCAAAATTTTATTTTTATTATAAATGGGATTTAGAAAGAGGAATGGATGCGGAAGGGATATGGAGAATGTTGAAGTGGAGATATTTAGTTTGAGGATTATTTTGTTTGTTCTTTATGTATTATGATGGAAAATAAATAAACAAACCAATATAATGAGTTTTTTGAATAATAGAGAGATAGTTGTTCAAAATTGAGCAGCTATAATTCTCGGTTTTATTTAAAAAAAACCTGAATGGTTTAATAAAAATAAATAAATAAATCTGTTCTTATCAGTTTAATATCTGATATGTCGCCTATCTGGGGACCATATATTAAATGGACTTTTAGAACTGGGAGATGGAAATAGAGCTTGCTCTGTCCACTCCACGCATTGACCTGGTATTGCAGTATCTCCAGGACCGATGCACCCTTTCCTTATAGGTTTACTAAAATCAGATGTGAAAAGTGCTTTTGACTTTTGCCATTGTTTTTTTCTTGCTGATTGGATCTCTCCTTTAATCCCATTATTTGAACGCCTGTTGTACAATGCCTTTATACAATGCAGGTTGTGTAATGTGTGATAATGACCTCATTATTAAATGCAATTAATTAATAGATTGCCTGCCACCTCTTGTGTTGTGTCTGTGTTTCTGTGTTTCCAGCATTTGAATTTGGAACAGCTCATTCACCTTCCCTTTTCCTCTCTCCCTCCCTCTTCCTAGGTAAGTGAAAGAGCTGCACCTGAGCCAGTCTGTTTGTCAACCAGCCCACAACCACTGATTGATGCAGCCAGCAGCACAGTCAAATAGTGCAATAGTGGAGTAGGGGAACAGCAAGCAGCCATTAAATCAGCCGGCACAATGGACCTACCTGTGTGCACTAGATTGATAAGATGGAATGAGCTCTCCTCCCTACATTTCAAAGAAGTAAGAATTGAAGTTGCAACAAACCCTTGCCTACAAAGACACCACCAATTTGGATTTGTTACTATGTTACCTGGAAAAATAACAAACTGTGCAAGGATGGAGGTTGTAGGAGGAAGGATAAGAAGGTGTCTGTAAAGTTGGTGGATGCCTATTTGCCATTTTGCAGTCCCCTGTCTCCCTCTTGTGGCCTCCTGGAGGCAGCTAGCTAGCTGTGCAGATAACAAGGGGCACATGTTGCAGTGTTGCCCTCTTAGGCAACACTGAGTGAGCAGCAACGTCTAATATAAGGTTCAGACGGAACTTTGCGCGTGTCATAGTGGAGCCCTCAGAAGCCAGAGCAAGCTTTATGACATCATAATGGGTCCTCAGACATAAAAGCCTGGGCCCAGGCAGTGTTGGTCAGTGCTGCTCAGCAGGCAGTACTGGATTGCAGGTGATTGAAGGCGAGAAGGGGTGGCTGTGGGCATGCACTTGCTGCTGCTGCTAGCGTTTGTCTGCACGGCAGGAGGGCATTTGGGCGTTGCCAGGAAGGCGTTTTTATGTCTATTCCTCCGCTTTCTGCAATGCATTGTGGTGCAAGCAAAAGAAGCAAAGCATGTGTAGCTTCCTCTCAGGCCTTTTTTCACCTCCCGCCTGGCTGCTTGTGTGAGTGTATGAGTGTGTGAGCCGGCAGGGCCCCATGGAGCTGCCTAGGAGTAGGCTGAATCGCTGCAAGGGGTGAACAGCAGTATTGGGCAGGCTCTGCCAACGCACGCCACTTTCGGGTTATCGCTTCTCGGCCTTTTGGCACGATTCCGTGTCATTAGGTGATCAGCATGTCATGCCCTTGGCCTTTTGGCATCGCCACCTCGGTGGCTTAAGCCATCTATTGCTATTAGGGGTTAGGCTGGGTGATCATTAGTCGAGCGATCATGGGAGCTAGGCTCCGCTACGCCGAGATCGGGGAAATCCGGATCAAGAACGCTTTCGGTATCGATATACCCTTGGATAAAAGAGACCTGTTTTCGTTGAAGCATTTGGAGCAAGACATCCTTTTCAAGACCCTCAATGTCAGCAGCAGCGACATCCTATGCCTTAAGGACCCTATAGGTAACCGTTTTACTTTAGTTCTCAACAGTCTTAATGCTTGCTACAATTTATATGCGACAATCAAGGCAAACCTGCAAAATTCTGATCTGGACGGACTTCTCGGCCTTTTGGCTAAGATCAAGTGTAGTATCTGTTCTTATCAGTCCTTGTAGGGGCAGATAGCTCGGAGAACCACTGGGGGCTATTAACACTAGCTTAGCGATCCAAGAGCGTTCCAGACGAAGCCGGCGACGAACTGCGGAGAAAAACCAGCGAAGACGACGATCCAGAAGAGGAGAAATCGCCATCGAGGAAGAAGCTCCGGAAGATCGCTGCCGGGAAGAAGAAGGAAAACTGCGACAGAGACCTTCGGAGAAGAGCCGCTGCTGAAGGGGATTTTCGAAGAAGCTCGGCCGCAGAAGAAAAAGGTCGACGAGGAACCGCTGCGGAAGAAATTTCGTGGAAGAACCTCGGCCAGCAAGGAGAAGATTTGCATAGCTCCGCCCCTTCAGGAAAAGAGCTATCGAAGATCCTTCCCAAGCGACAGGAACAGCTGGAAGAAGCCATGGCCTCAACCAGCAACCCTGCCACCCAGAAGGAGAAGGCTGATGGACCAGGTAAGCCGACCCAGGCCAGGGCATCTCCTCCTGAAGCCTCCTCAAGCCAACAGGCCACCAGGAAGCCGAACCAGGCTGCTCCAACCCTGGAGCCCTGGATGAAGCAGACGGTGGCCCTGAAGCTGAAGGAGGTGGACGGGAGAGTGCCGGACATGACGGATGAAGTGTTCTGCCAGAAGATGCCAGGGCTTCGCTAAGCCGGAGACCATCAGCATCCAGGCCTTCATGACCGGGATGTTCTTCGTGACCTTCGCATCGATCAACATCTGCAGAAGGTCCTGGGAGATGGTGAAAGCGGCGAGGCTTGAATCCCCTTTCTCTCGCTTTGTGGGCAACTGCCCTGTCCAAAGAGAGGAAAGGCGGGTGACGGTCTCAATGCGGAACCCACACACCCCCGGCAAAGACATCACCACGCTCCTGACGCGGTTCTGCACAGTGGTGAGGGAACCCACCCACATCCTGAACGGACTCGGCTTCTGGACTGGCAAGTGGTCGGTAATCGTCCGACTCAACAAGGATTCAAGCGCGGAAGACGGCCTCCAGCACCTGCCCCAGTCATTCTCGCAGGACAACTCCTACGGCCTCATCTACTACCCGGACATGCCGCAGATCTGCAGGAGATGCAGCAAGAAGGTTCATTCGCTGAAGGACTGCAAGGAGGACGCCTGCAAGAACTGCCGGGTAACAGGACACGAGACCAAAGACTGCCCGAAACAATGTGCAACCTCTGCGGACAAGCAGCCCACTCCTACAAGGACTGCCCGAAGAGGGATCGATCCTGGGCAACTGTAGTGGCGAAAGCTCCGGCCAGAGGGAACCCCGCCCCAGCCAGAGCTCCAGCGGCGCAGAAGACCGGGAATAAGAAGGATGGTAAGAAGACGACAGTCCCTCCCCCCCTCTCCCGGCCCTCCCTCGCCCTATCCTCCCTACCCTTCCTCGCCCGGACCTCCCCACCCCCCGTCCCCAACCCCTGTCACCCCCACTGAGGCTCTCACCTTCTCCTACCCACCCATCTCAGTGGTCCTGTCACCTGCACGTCTCCCAACCCAGCCTCCCTTCTCCCCAGCTGCAGCAGCACTAACATCTTCCCCTCCAGCTGCTGGAGTCCTCTCCCTGGAGGATTTTCCCACTCTTGTCTCCTCAGGTGCGATCCAGAGGAAGAGAAAGGTGAAGGACAGCCCAGCTGCTGATTCCTCAAAGAGGAAAGTTGTGGAAATCTGCGAAGATTCCCTTGCACAGCAGATGGTGGAGGAACTCGTGTCTGAACCTGAGGTCATCGACTTCACAACAGACATCCAGGTGGCTTCAATCCTGGAACAATACTTTGCAGAGAGCCTGCTGGATCTTCCGGACCCACCAGGCTCCAGAGAGGAGGATCCGCCCGACCGGATTAGTAACGAAGGTGTATCGTTTGCACTAACCTTCTTTATTCTCCCCCATGGCTGCTAAACTTAACATCTTTAGCCTCAATGTGAGGAGTGTTAGAGATAGGACTAGATGTCAGATGGTGCTAACTTTTCTTTCCAAGCAGTCGAGTGATGTATTTATGCTGCAGGAATGTACTCTCCCCTCTTCCAGGTCATACCATCATCTGGCCAGGCAGTAGACCCATGGCCCGTCCTACTGGTCTGGTGGGGGCGACTGTAAGTCTGCAGGGGTTGCCATCCTGATTAGGGGAAGCGTATTTACTGTTGACTCTGTCCAGGAGCTCGTCTGCGGCCGCTTGTTGGTCGTAGACGGTTCCTGGGCAGGAGAGCCGATTAGGCTCATCAACGTGTACGCTCCCCCTATGAAGGCTGAGCGCCTGGAACTATTCCAGACCCTGCGGACCCAGCTCGCCACCACTAGGGCAGTGGTGATGGCCGGGGACTTCAACTGCCCCATCGAAGAGGATGGACGAAGTTCCAGCACTTCAATCAAGCTGGATGTCAGTTCCAAACTGCTTATCGAGATGGTAACCGAAGCATCCTTGCAGGACGTTGTGGGCTCCATGGGGATCGGCTCTGTGAACTATTCATGGAGCCGACCCGATGGCTCACTTCGTTCTCGGATTGACTTTGTGTTCACCTCCCGGGCAGTCAAGCAGCATGGGCACTCCATGGTCCCCTGCTTCTTCTCTGACCACAGGGCCATTCTCTTCCAGGGTGCCATCGGCCACAGTTTTCCTCCTGGCCCTGGCTCCTGGAAGCTGAATTGTGCCCTGCTGGAAAGAGAGGAGGTACTGGCGGAACTTAGAGACGCCTATATTGTTTGGAGGAATGATAACGTTTTCTTTGACAAAACCTGTGACTGGTGGGAATATGTTAAAGTTGAATTTCGTTGTTTCTTTCAGGCAAAAAGTTGTCAACAGGCGTGTGAGAGGAAGAGAGACTTCAGGGAGATGCAGCGTCAGCTGCGATCCCTGCAAGACCTCCTTCAATGTGGCTGGGACGTCAGGAAGGAGCTTGAGGAAGCTAAAAAGGGCCTGAAAAGGCACTTTGAGGAGGAATCCAAGCGAATTGTCTTTCGTTCCAAGGTGGAGAACCTGGAGAAGGGTGAGAAATGTAACTCGTTCTTTTTCAGGAAACTCCATGCCGGCCACACGCCCCTGAAGGAACTCCGAGATGAGACCGGAAACATGCATTCTGGGAAGAAGGAGGTGATGGGAGTCGTCACAGACTACTACTGAAGCCTCTACTCCCCGAAAACCACTGACCCCGAAGTCGCCGATAAATTCCTGTCAGGTATCACTAATCATCTTGATCCTGCAGGTATGGAGGCTATGGATGTACCCCTGACGGTGGAGGAACTGCTCTCTGCCGCTAAATCCTTCAGACCCCGGCAGGACCCTGGGCAGTGATGGTCTCCCAGCAGAGCTCTATGTAGCGCTGGGGGACTTGATCTGTCCGGACCTGCTGGAGCTCTATGAGGAGATGGTGGTGGAGGGTAGAATGCCACCGTCCTTGAGAGAAGGCATGATCACGATCTTGTATAAGCGGAAAGGGGAGAGATGTGACCTGAAAAACTGGCATTGCATCTCTCTCCTGAACGTGGACTACAAGATCCTCGCCAAAGTATTGGCCAACAGACCGAAGGTTGTCATCGGAGAGATCATTGGATCGGACCAAACCTGCGGCATTCCTGGCCGTAGGGTGGCCGACAGTCTTGCCCTGGAGAGGGACACGGTGCATTACATGCAAAGCCGCCGTACACACGCGGCCCTGGTCAGTCTTGATCAGGAGAAGGCTTTTGACTGGGTCTCTCACGAATTCATGGGTAAGGCTCTGCGTAGGCTGCGGCTTGGCAGGTTGTTCTGTTTGTATGTTAACCTGATGTATTGTGATATTTACAGCTCGGTGCTGGTGAACGGCTGGAAGACTGACCCCTTTCCTGTATTGTCGGGGGTTAGACAAGGCTGTCCTCTTTCACCTCTCCTTTTTGTTTGTGTTATAGAGCTCTTTGCAGAGGCTATCCGGCAGAATGGAGAGATCAGAGGGATCACCGCACCAGGTCCAGGACACTTCGAGGTCAAATGCTCGCTGTACATGGACGATGTGATCGTCTTCTGCGCTGACCAGAGCTCGCTGACTGCACTCGTCCAGACCTGTGAGGAGTTCGGACGCGCTTCAGGGGCAAAAGTCAACTGCGGGAAGTCAGAAGCCATGCTCTTCGGAAAATGGTACCTGCCTTCTCCTTCCTCCTTCCCGTTTACTATCAAGCCGGACTTCATCAAAATTTTGGGACTCTGGTTTGGTAAGGAAGGTGCAGCCCTAAAGTCGTGGGAAGAACGCTTGGCCAAAGTCAACCAAAGGATCGGACTGTGGAGCCTCAGACAACTCACTATTGAGGGCAAAGCAATGGTCCTGCGTAACAAAGTCCTGCCTGTGCTACAATACACTGCACAGGCATGGCCCCCTCTTGCCATGGTCTCGAGGGCCATTACCAGGACTGTGTTTCGCTTCATCTGGGGCTCGAAAATGGACAGAGTAAAACGGACTGTTATGTACAAGGAGCCCCGCAAAGGTGGGAAGGGAATACCCGACATTCCCACTCTGCTGCGGATCGCTTTTGTATGTGACTGTGTTCGTAGAACTCCGAGGACAGCAAACGGCTCTGCGGGCAAGGCCATGTCCCGCTACTTCCTCCTTCCCCTCTGGCGAGTTTTTGGCTGGGACAAGTGGGACAGCTCCTTCCCTTACAACTGGCACGCTCCCTGGTTCTACGGGGATGTTATCCGGTTTGTGAGGGAGCATCAGCTGGAGGGTCTTAAGCCCGACTTGTGGAAACCTAAGACGATCCCCAAGCACATCAGAGCAAAGGACTCACTGGAGTCTGTACCATGGCTTCATGCCGACATGTTGGAGACTGTTTGGACTAACGTGTCATCTGGCAGGTTGACCAACGGGCACAAGGACATTTCATGGATGGCCATCCAGGGAGGACTGCCTCTTAGGTCATTCATGCATGCCCGCAACCTGTGCAAGACCCGGTACTGCCCCAGGTGCCTTTTCACTGAGGAAACATCTTTGCACACTTTCTGGCAGTGCCCCTTTGCACAGGGTCTGTTGAAAGCCTTGGAACATGAACTCAAGGACTCAGTTCCCAGGAACAGACTGTCGTACCGCTCGGTACTTTATGGACTATTTCCTGGGAATAACACGGATGGAGCAATCCAGGAGGCCTGGCGCCTTATGAACTGTTTTAAGGACGCTATATGGTTTGCCAGGAATCGTCTGATTTTGCGGAGAGAGAGTGTGTCCGTCCAGGACTGCCGCAGGCTGATCCACAGCCTGCTTAGAGACTATTCCACCTGGGACCGCCCGGACGTCGATGAGGAAGAGGACTGATACTCCCCTTCCCCTCACTCTCCCTTCTTGTGTGTTGTCTTTCAATAAAGCTTCGGGCCTGTGATTCCCCCCCTTCCCCTATCCCCTCCTACCCACTCCCCCCACTTGTCTGTAATGCTTTGTTGTTTGACTTTAGTGAATGCAAGAATATTAGTGTAGCATGTGGTGTAATGTATAGCATAGGTTAGCCTGTACTGTGTATTATACTGTCATGTTATGTTTGACGACTGTTATTATTTATTATTTGCTGCTTCATGGCTTGCGCTGCGTCACAGTAATGTTTGTATGATGACGATTGATTGTCAATAAAGTATTTTTCAATCAAAAAATCTGTTCTTATCAGTTTAATATCTGATACGTCCCCTATCTGGGGACCATATATTAAATGGATTTTTAGAACAGGGAGATGGAAATAGAGCTTGCTCTGTCCACTCCACGCATTGACCTGGTATTGCAGTATCTCCCGGACCGGTGCACCCTTTCCTTATTTGTTGACTAAAATCAGATTTCAAAAGTGTTTTTTGCTTTTGCCATTGTTTTTTTCTTGCACATTGGATCTCTCCTTTAATACGATTATTTGAAAGCCTGTTGTACAATGCCTTGATACAATGCATGTTGTGTAATGTGTGATAATGACCTCATTATTAAATGACTTCATTAATAGATTGCCACCTCTTGTGTTGGCTGTGTTGTGTCTGTGTTTCTGTGTTTCCAGCATTTTAATTTGGTACAGCTCATTCACCTTCCTTTTCCTCTCTCCCTCCTCCTATGTAAGTGAAAGAGATGCACCTGAGCCAGTCTGTCAGCCAGCCCACAGCCACTGATTGACTGTGGTGCTGGCTGCATCAAGTAGTGGAATAGTGACATAGTGGAGTAGGGGAACAGCCATTGCATCCGTCACAATGGACCTGTTTGTGTGCACTAGATGGATGTAATGGAATGAGCTCTCCTCCCTACATTTGAAAGAAGTAAGAATTGAAGTTGCAACAAATCCTTGCCTACAAAGAGACCACCAATTTGGATTTGTTACTATGTTACCTGGAAGAATAACAAACTGTGCAAGGATGGAGGTTGTAGGAGGAAGGACAAGAAGGTGTCAGTAAAGTTTGAAGAGGATGCCTATTTGCCATTTAGCAATCCTGTGTCCCTCTTGTGGCCTCCTAGAGGCAGCTAGCAAGCTGTGCAGACAATACGGGGGGCACATGTTGCAGTGTTGCCCTCCTAGGCAACACTGAGTGACTGACTGAGCAGCAATGTCTAATATAAGGTTCTGACGGAACTTTGCGCGTGTCATAGTGGGGCCCTAAGAAGTGAGAGCAAGCTTTATGACATCATAATGGGACCTCAGACAGACAAGCCTGGGCCCAGGCAGTGTTGGTCAGTGTATGTCAGCAGGCACTGTATTGCAGGTGATCGAAGGCGTGAAGGGAGAAGGGGTGGCTGTGGGCATGCACTTGCTGCTGCCAGCGTTTGTCTGCATGGCAGGAGGGCATTTGGGCGTTGCCAGGAAGGCGTTTTTATGTAGATCCCTCCGCTTTCTGCACAGCATTGTGGTGCAAGCAAAAGAAGCAAAGCCTGTCTAGCTTCCTCTCCGGCCTTTTTTCACCTCCCGCCTGGCTGGCTGGCTGGCTGCCTGTGTGAGTCGGCAGGGCCCCATGGAGGTGCCTAGGAGTAGGCTGAATCGTTAAGGGGTTAACTGCAGTATTGGCCAGGCTCTGCCAACGCGCGCCACTTTCAGGTTATCGCTTCTCGGCCTTTTGGCTAAGATCAAGTGTAGTACCTGCTCAAGCTGAGGTTAGTAATCATCCCTGCCGGTGGTTGTAGGGCCATCGTAGGGGGATAACAGAACGCCGAGGTGAGGGCAGGGAACCACAACGGTCATCGCTCTGGTGTACGCATTTGGTTTAAAGGTACCATTTGTAGGTGACCAGGCGACCGCCGGATCGAGGTCAGGAGGTCGGGTAGTATGAAAGCCCGAGTTGCTATGTGCCCCAGGGCTGGTGACCCTGGGGTGCCCTAACTCACTGGGGGTGGGATCCCACTGAGTGAAGGCACATTTGCACGCACTCTTCTTTCACACTTCTAAGCACACACCTTTTTTCTCCCGGCCTTCTGGCTGGGAGATGAGGATTTTTTTTATACCTGGCGGATGTCCAGGCTGTATCACAGCGCACATCCACTTATTTAATTTTGTTTTTCACTGTGTGTTTGTCACGTTTTGTCACAAGGATTTTGGGATGCGGTGCCCTTTTGGGACCCTCCTGAGGTCTAGGGGGAAAATGTGTGGCCATCTGGTTCAGTTTTTCCCTGCAACCCGGCCTCCCTTCTTCGGAGGGGAGGTGCACCTTTGATGCAGGCTCCAGGCTGGACACTGGGGTGGCAGCCCAGGTAGAAGCCTTGGAGTGTTGTTGGGTCTCCCTAAGCTTCGGCGAGGGGGGGATCATCGATCCTTGATCCTCTAGGCCTAAGGCTTGGAGGGTCGAGGAATGGTTATGCGGGGCCGCTCTCTTTTAAGAGAAGGGCTGCGATAGACCGCATTCTTGTGCACTTTTTGTGTGGCACCTCTGCACTTTTTATGCACTTGGGTGATAGAAAGCACGACTCGGGCTTTCAAAAAATTGGCCAGGCTCTGCCAACGTGCGCCACTTTTAGGTTATCGCTTCTCGGCCTTCTGGCGGAGATCAAGTGTAGTGCTGTTTACGTGTAGTCAGTACTGCCTTGGTCTTGGTTGGGAGGTGCTCCGGTACTTTCTCTCTCGGCCTCGGGGGATCGTCCACGTTCACCTGGACTTCACCCCCATGCTGCTATTTGGGAGAGAGGCTTAGTCCGGAGCAACGGGCGGCGATCCACATACCTCTGAGTAGGATCCGGCTGAAAAGAGGATTTGAGCGTAGACGTTGCGTTACCGATGGGTGGCGCAACTATTTTCCAAAAATCACCATGGATACAGATCCAGGTGATATACCGGCGTATGCCCGAATTAAAAACACAATCAGAATTATCCTATCAGAGGATAAAGCGACGACCTGCGGCTTAAAATTTGTGGTGGAGACCGTGCTTGTTGACATTTTCAACATCCAGAAGAGAGAGATTTTGGCGATTGCAAGATTATCCGAGGAGAACTTACGACATCACATTTGTACAGAATGGAGTATTCCGAGATCTGCTGGCGGCTTATATGGTAAAAACTGACCCGAGACTGGACGGTGTTAATTTTTATGAGCATGTGTTGGACATCAATAAAATGATTGTAATTAAGATGTACTGCCCTTTTGCCGATATAAAAGATGTGATGTCCTTCTTATCCCCCTGTTTTAAAACCATAAAATGTACTGGCAAAGTAATGAATGAGGTCGGAGTATGGACCTCCAAGTGGAGATTCCTAGTCACTTGTTTTAAAGATGGCAGTTTTACAGGAGGGATAATGTTGCCGCTAGCACGTTTTAAATGAGGAGATATGGCAGGAGACTTATTTTTCAGGAATGCCTCCATTCTGTAGAAAATGTCAAGAGTACGGTCACACCAATGAGTTCTGCGATAGCACCTGTAGGAACTGCGGCAGCTCTGAGCACGAGGCCAAAAATTGCCCTCTGGGGAAAAGGTGTCGATTTTGCAGCCGAGTTGGTCATCTTTTTGCTACTTGTCCCCACAGATTACAAGAGTCAGAACAACCCGAGGCCCGGCCGAGGTGTCCAAAGCAGCCAGCAGGCCAGACCATGGCCCCACAAGGAGAGGAACCCCAAGGAGATGTGAATGATGAGATGGATACCTTCAGCAGACCCCCCCAAACAGGTGACCCCAAAGAGCAGAGGCGGCAGAAGCGAAGAGCCAGTAATCAGCGGACAAAAAAGCCCCCTCAGGAAACTAAGGAGATGGGTAGTTCGGATGAAGCTGATCCGCCTGGGCCGCAAGAGATGCTGGGTCTGCCTGTACCTGAGGCAGAGGACCCGGGCGGAGCGGGCGGAGCTGCAGCGCGATCGAAAAGGCATAGGGCATACTCGGAGGTGGCAGCGGGGGTGCCGATGGGAGTACCTGCCAAGGCAAGGGCAGGGACACCAGTTGACTTGCCCCCGAAAGCACCTGCTGAAGTCCCCCCCCCCCCTTCTAGCCAGTTGGGGGAAGCAGGAACAGCTGCCTCCGAGGTGACGGAAGTCCCTGAAACGTCAGGATGCAGGATTCCTGCCCCTATTGAAAGGGAGGACGCTGCTCAAAATGCTCCAGAATACGAGATTATGCCCGTAGGGTCGATATGGGACCCCTTTACAGTAAGTGCCTCAGGTATGGTGGGGGGTCAGCTGAGTGATGGGAGTTCCTCTCCTACCTTCTCCATATTTTCGGTGGACTCAAGAGCGGAAGGATATGAGAGTCCCAGTCAGGTTTCAGGCGACGCTGAGGACTGCTAAGGCCACCTCAGGTAAGATTATAAAGACTGTCTCTCCCTTTTCCGCATGGCTGAGTTATCTGGTCTTTCTTTGAACGTGAGAAGCGTGCATTCACAAACGAGAAGAGCTGCCCTTTTTAATTATCTATCTGCTTTTACCGCCACTGTTTTTTTCCTACAGGAATGCTGCATCCCACATCGCATGAGCTATAAAAAATACAAGGAAGACTGGAGACTCGGACCTTCAGTGTGGTCCGGGTCTAACGAATCTAGAGGTGTCGCTATTTTATTCAAAGGGAACGTTTTAATTGACAGTTTTTATGAAACTTTACCAGGCAGACTTTTAAGGCTGGGTTCACACGACCATGTTTCGTCCGTAATGTACGGAACGTATTTCGGCCGGAAGACCAGGACCGAACACAGTGCAGGGAGCCGGGCTCCTAGCATCATAGTGATGTACGATGCTAGGAGTCCCTGCCTCGCTGCAGGACATCTGTCCCGTACTGTAATCATGATTACAGTACGGGACAGTAGTTCCACGCAGAGGCAGGGACTCCTAGCATCGTACATCACTATGATGCTAGGAGCCCGGCTCCCTGCACTGTGTTCGGTCCGGGTCTTCCGGCCGAAATACGTTCCGTACATTACGGACGTAACATGGTCGTGTGAACCCAGCCTAATGGTTAAAGCTTTTATAAACGGTATTAGATGGCAGTTTTTAAATTTCTATGGGTCCACGGACAAAAACGAAAGAGCTAGAATGCTAGGAATTTTACCCCGTTTTATTAACGATTCAGAGCCACTGGTTTTAGCAGGTGATTTTAATTGTATTTTAAAGGGGGAACGCCGGTTCTCTAACTCAGTAAATAGAAACTACGATAAAACCTCTAAATTATTAAAAAATATTGTTACCGATTTTAGACTTACTGATGTTTTTAAAAAATGCAATAGTGACTTATCTGAAGAGGCCGGCGTCACCTGGAGCAGTGTGAATTGTAGCTCCAGGATCGATTTTATATTCTGCTCTTATCAAGTACTGCCTTTTAAATGTGATATTAATTCTAATGTGTTTTCAGATCATAAATTATTGTATTTTAAAGTTAATAATCACAAAAATACCGGTAAAAAGACCTGGAAAATGAACGTTTCCCTTTTAGAAGATCCGCAAATTTTATCTGATTTTATCACCTTTTATAAAGGCTGCAGACGGGTAAGACTTCCTAACGTGCCCGTAGTCTCTTGGTGGGAGAAGATGAAAATAAAAATTAGAGACTATTTTATTAAATTTGGAGGATGAAAGCAAGAGAAAAACATGTTTTATGCTAATTTGAATACCCGTCTGCAGACCCAATACAAATTCAGAGAACAGGGTATGCAGGTGGAGAAGGAGATTATGGAAATTAGGAAGATCTCCCAGTGCCTGGAGCAGAGAGGTAAGGAAATTGTCTTCCGTTCCAAAATAAAACACCTCGAGGAAAATGAGACCTGCTCCAGGTACTTTTTAAAGAAAATAAACGATAAGCATACCCTGTTAGAAAATATTGATGGTGAGACAGACACACAAAATATTTTAAAAAAGGTGCATGGTTTTTATGCGGATCTTTTTAATATTAAAAATATTAATATTGATTTTATGAATGACTCATTGAAGGAGGTTGGCACTGTTTTAGGTCCTGTTTCACAATATTTTTTATTGCAGGAGATCTCAGAACAGGAGATTTTAGATACCATCAAAAGTTTTAAAACAGGTAAAGTCCCTGACCCTGACGGTATACCCATAGAGTTTTATGTCACATATGTCGCTGCAGAATTTACATTGTCCATTAACGTTGGACATTATCTGCATTTGTCTATGAGTTCCAAATTAATGAATGCTCTCTCAATGGTGAATCTGATAGAGGCCGGCCGGAGAGAGACCATGACACGCAGCTTCAGTGTTCAAACGGTCTCTGCCATGGGGGGCAGATGCATCTTTATTTATAATGAAGAGAGAGAGAAGGTGTTACCCTCATGCTTACACATATACATACCACATATGGTAAAACATAGAGTTCCAAGCTTATCTTAACATATGTATTTAGTTAAAATGGATTGCAAGTGTTTTGGGGTTTTGTCATGTCAGCCCTTGTATCAGCTGATTACAAGGTCATTAGGTCATGTAGCCGAAGTCTTAGAATAGAATACTCATCCCCCTCTGTAGGCTGTTTCAGAGTTACAACTGTCCATCATGTAAAGCAATATATGTTCACACAAAGATAATTAAAAATATTTTTCACAATTCCCTTCTTTTGAACATAAAATTGCTTAGCCATGTATTAGAATATTCATCCGAGAATATGTTCTGGTTAGCTCCCCTAATCCAGGGCACCGTGTGCCATTCACCTAGAGATGAATACTCAGGATACGTGTCTAGCAATAGGTGCGCGTACAGTGTTATTGTACACACCTGAAGATTTAGGGAATTACAGGTTTCACAATTCGGGCAATACCATCTATCTTGGTGGTTTTCTACGGCTTTACAGATAACTTTATCAGGTATGGAAGCATTTAGTGTCACATAAACAGGTGGCTCTGAATGTTTCCTCCCACCTCGGTTCTTAGGGTGGTTGGTGGTCTGGATCTCATGCACTTTATATCCAGTGCTGTTTTCTTGACTGCTGATACTCTTGCAATAAAACATGTTACAAGTTTAAACATAATATGTCTCTATCTAAGTAGCTGGTTGTAGTCTGGCTCGGGTGCATACTCCTGGTCTCCTGGGTGGCAACTACTTATATGCTTTATACCCACATCTATGCAGCATATGTTGGGTTGAAGCACATCCCTGGAGTGATTTAACACTCCTGCAATCCAGGAGAACAAGATTATGTCCCGTCCGGTGGCATTCATCAATGCCACCCCCTTTATTAGTTAAATTACCTCGTGTTGCATCTTCTAGGCCCTGGTCTAACCATTTTCTAGCTGTCTCTGAGCACTGGGAGCTGCCAGTTGCTTTTACCCCCCACACAAGATACATATTCTGTGTCTCTTCCCTCACAGCCGGTGAGGTTTACAGCATCAAACAACATGTAATTTTTATTAACCTGTCCTATGTTTACACATCACACAGTGTCATTGGGGTAACATGTAATCATGGACGGCAGTATTCCTGGCCTGAGATCTGTTTTCCGCAGCGCTTCCCTCTTTGAATATCTTACACGGTTAAACAGACAGGGAACCAATACCCCCGCTGCTATTACAAGAGGATCAACTCCAGGAGTGTACGGGTTAAGCGCTAGGGAAAAGAGATGGGACCGCAAGGCCAAGGCAATAACCTCATCTATCTTCACATATGGCATCGTTTCTGAATGGAGACATATATAATAGTCCAGTAATTTAGTCAATACTGATATCACTTGATGTTTGATAAACGTGTCATTAAACTCTTCTTCTAGCTCATCATTTAGACAGTAGGTAAAGTAGAGATGACAGAGAAGATGGCGGTCAGCTGGAGCTTGACGAGACCCACAGTTCATCATCGTGATTGAGGACCTTTCAGCAGTGACTAGCGTGTCCAAGTTCTTTCCTTCCAATGTAACGGATGTGGAAGTTGTGAGTCGGACTTGGTGCGGACGTCACAGTGCGGCTCTAGTGCTTTACAGTGTCTCTTTAAATAGGCCCAGTCCCCCGGCTGTATACAATGTCCTCCTATCACTTAGGATCTGGAATGAAATCATAAACATATTTATACATCTGCGTGAGCTGTTTCTCCAGAGCTCCCACATAACCGGTGAGGTCAGAGGGCAATGGGCAGGCGCTCAGTCCATGGTTTATGGGTTTCAGCCATGATCTTCTGGATTTTTAACTTAAAAGTCCCATTTCACCTTTCTACCTTCCCACTGCTCTGGGGATATGGGGTGTGAAAAGCTGCTCTGTGCCCAGGACATGCATGATTTCTTGGAGTACCTCTCCAGTAAAGTGAGTTCCTCTATCACTTTCTATTGTCTCAGGGAGCCCATATCTACATACCACTTCTGAGAGCCATCTTTTACTTTTGCTGTGGCCTACGTTACTGGCCACGCCTCAGGCCACCCAGAGAACAGATCTACACAGACCGGTACATGTTCACACTGTCCAACCTTTGGTAACTGAGTCAATCTGCAATCGCTGATACGGGTAGGCCGCCTTTACCATATGCCTTTTTGCAACCCGCACAGTTTTGCCTATGTTATGGCAGACACATATCCTGCACCTCTGGACAAATCTGGCAACAGCACTTGCTGAACCCCCGGGGGTACCCACCATTTGGTCACCATTGCACTCATTCCTTCTCTTGACACCTGCATTGGTCCGTGCATTAGTTGGGTTATCATGGGGAAGAGGACTCTGGGTAGGCACATCCTGTTACCCACCTTCCATATTCCATCCTCCCCTTCACTGGCACCTTTTGTCTGCCAATGTCCTTTTTCCTCTTATGTGGCTTGACTTTGTAGTCTACTTAATATTATCATGTCTATGGGACCAGATACTATGCTGGTCAAGAATACTACGTCCTCCTCTATGAGGGACATGAGAGCCGCAGCTTTTGCAGCCTTGTCTACTAGTCTGTTTCCCCTCGCTTCGGGGGCAGCTTGCACTTTAGTAAGAGCTTGCACTTTGCATATACCTGCCTGCTTTGGCAGTGTCAGAGCCTCAGTTCTCTCACACTCTCAACATTATGAGTTTACCCGTGGATCCAGCAAAATCTCTGCTCCTCCAGATTAGGCCAAAATCATGTGCAATACCAAAAGCATATCTAGAGTCAGTATATATATATATTTGCGGTTTTACCTTCAGCCAGTCTACACACCTCAGCGAGTACCTTCACCTCCACCTCCTGTGCTGACACGGAGGATGGGAGTGGTTGTTACTTTATTACCTCTGTTTCAGTAGTGACAGTATATACCCAGTCTTGTAGCCTCCTTAATGGTGGTACCTGGAACCATCTACAAGAGAAACTCAAAAACTGGATTAGATATTGGATCCTCTATTACATTTTCTAATGTTTTTTATCTCTGTTGTCATTCAAGACAATTATGTTGGTGACCTGTGTACTGGGGAATTAAATGTGCTGAGAAATCAACTTCCCACCAGGCTGGAAATTCACTCTCTGCTATTTCCTGCGACTTATCCCATTCCCTCAAGTCTCCCATTGACAATATATCCTTCTCTTCCTCCTCTGTTGAACCCTGCTGAAGCAATGTAGTAGGGTTTAACACTGTAGCACTGTACATCAATGTATGGTTCGGTTAGATGGGGTGATGAGACTGGTCTTATACTTTGTAGACATGTGCTTAGTGTGTGCTTGATGAAGAATCTCACTAGCAGCATGGGGCACCCTGAGAACTAGAGGCTAATCTTAGCACTGTGTCTGTTGTCTTGTCTTTGAGTAGAGCAGCTGCTGCTACTACACAGATACAAGACGGAAGGTACAAAGTTGTTGTTTTTTGCATTGTTAGGGAGAGGGGCTTATTATAAGGACATACACATTTCTTCAGTACCCCGGCCTCCAAAGACTGTCTTATCTGGTTATCCATACTTTTCAACTGTGGGAGGCTCGGAGGGCACTGCTTCAACTGAGGTTTGGGGCTGTTTGCAAACAATTATAAAAGTCACAGGGGCCACAGACATGCGTCCTACATCTGTTTACCCTGTGCGCAGAAGGAGGACAGGACCGTCCTTAATATGCCTGAGGTGTGGGGTCCTCCTAGTGCAATCCCCATAGAGGGCAGCACAAATAAAATTTAGCATATCATCAGTAACTTCAATCTGTAAATCAGACATATTGAATGACAACCTGAATTGCTGCAAGGATGTCAGAAACTATAAGATTGACTGGACAGGAATCTGACACCATAAACGTGACAACAAGCTCTTGTGAATGCTGTAATCTTATTTGCATTTTCATTTCATAAAATATATTCCCAATATGTGTGTGTGTGTGTGTGTGTGTGTGTGTGTGTGTGTGTGTGTGTAACCTGAGGATACTCTTATAATTAAATGATAGAGCTTTGCAAAATAGCAAAATACTTGTTTCCTTAATTAGTATATGTCAATTATTAAATAAACCACTCTATTAACACAAATGATGAAACATATTGTGCACTATATGTGTCATCATATGCCAATAGAAACTTGTTATTATCAAATAATAATAAACTAAAATGTAACAATGACATATAAAAATCTTTCTTGTCAAATCACTTCTCATGGGGTGATTTCAAAGAAACCATTTCCCTTTAAAAAAAAGTTCATCACTCACAATACCAGCTGTTACCAGACACTCAGTACTGAGAATCCAATCTCACACATTATATACCTTTTGTGTGTGACCTTATGTAAAACAAGTATATAACTAGAATGACTGTGTATAAACTCCTATTCTATTATTATTCATCCAATGACCTATAATCTTCATTTAGTAAACTGCATCATATTAAATGTAAATATGAATGAAGTTTTTCATTGTGGTCGACATATAAAACACATATAACGTAACATATGACATATAAACATAAAACATATAATACTCAATCCTGTGATTTTATCAGTTTTTTTTTCTTTCTTTTTTAATCTTTAAGTTACAGTTCTTATTTTGCACTTTCTGCAGACACAGCTATACTACAGATAACAGAGAATGTAGCATTAACCCCTTACTAGCTAAAACTTATGAGCTACATCGTCAAAATGTCACCATGTGCTCCTGTCAGTCAATGACCAAGCATCCTCACGTTAACACATGTTATTCTCTTATCATTAGTTCTATTAGTCTAACACGGTTACTATAGATTAACAATAAATCTTGTTAGACATTCCATGCAATTATTAAAATGACTGTTAAATAAACCAAAAACGAAAAAGATTTACAGTAAAGTTTAAAATGTTTTGGAAAACTCCTATAACGAGAGGAAATTTCATTAGTGACAATATAGGACAGATGATATACAGTATATTCCAACAACCAGATCTGGATAGAAATACATAAGAATTTTCACTTTATCAATCTCACTTCTTCTACAATCCGGGTCATTACACTTAAAATGATCCTATTGGCTTTAACTCTATTTCTAGCCAATTCCTAATCCACGTCTATCTCTCTATCAATAATCCCTGAACATTTCACCCAATGTTTCCTTTTTAAGAAGTGAAGAATTGATTCATTTATGAATTCTGATGACGCCTTACTCTCTATGTATGGCTAATAACTGATCGCATGTCACCCCTGGAAACCTCTTGTTTCTGTAAACCTTTGGTTTATAAAGCTGTACATAGAAGAATTATAGTTGGCACATTCTTTTCTACTGGAATGTCTCCATCTATAGAAATAGATGGTGGTTAATTCTTACTGATAACTGACAACTGTGTTTCCATGTGGTTTTTTTTTCCTATTTCTGGTGCATTCAATCACTTCTATCTGTTCTCGGTGCAACTTTGTCTATTAATCCAGGGCCCATCATCTATCAAGAAATCATCCCTTCTAGTATAACTGAAAACTACCTGCTTGGGCATTCCCGTTTCTTTTTTTTTAAATTTTTTTTTTTTCTCCAGGTTCATTTACTGCCCCTTCCCCACATTGGTTTTTAACAATATCTGCTGTTTTACCACACCCTGTACCTTGGGTGTTATGCCCCAATTCCCGGCTGGCCAGCACTTCACCTTGGGCATACTTCGATCCAGATTTCCCCATGCCCTCTGCTAAATCCCAGACTTACTAATGTAGCCACCCTTATCCTGACTTTTTCTCAATGGCTTTTGCTGTGTGATGTCACGCTGCAGCAAGTTATCAGAGTCAAGACAAACCTGGCCACATCTGTACTAACTCTTCAGTCTATTTTCCTGGCCTACTTAACCCTTCAGCCTACATTTAGTCTGTCATGGGGGTTCCCTATGCACTTCTGCTGATCAGTAGGGCAACCACGTATATCTGATCGGCTTCCTAAACAGCAGCCAAACTATCTTACTGTCTCAGGCGCCCATGGATATTCTATAAACTTTCTAGTTACAGAGATGTTACTTAATAATCAGCAACTCATTCAGATCGGGCGTCCGAGGATTAGCCTACATACGTACTCTTACTTCCGGCCAGGTACGCCTCCTATGGGTCACAGTCTGGATACGCGAAAGTCCTAACAATCACTTGGGCGGGGATGGTTACCCGTCACTTCTGCAAGGATCAATTTGCAACCTGATCTTAATACACACTAAACCCAGGGGCCGGAGGGAATACTTCGGACAGGCCGTTTAGTGTTTTCTCGGTATTTGGTTGTTTCTGTATGTTTTAGGATCAGAAAACAAACGCTCCCTTATCTCAGCCTCTCACAGATCCACTCACAGATTAATTTCTACTCACACGCCTATTCCTATAATTCATACATACAACTCATAGACAAATGGTGTTCATGGTTCCCAAATAGTCAAAAGAGACAATACCTGGACGGCAGCTAAAACAAGAGAGAAGTGCACAGTAAGAATAACATTTCTTACTCACCGGTTTTGTGTGCAGTTCTCCGTTATCTTAGCCGTCATCCACCTTCGATTGTCGCCTTCGATCTGTGTTGAGAATCCCGGACGAGCCCCCAAGTACTGTCGCTGCAGAATTTACATTGTCCATTAACGTTGGACATTTACTGCATTTGTCTATGAGTTCCAAATTAATGAATGCTCTCTCAATGGTGGATCTGAGAGAGGCCGGCCGGAGAGAGACCATGACACGCAGCTTCAGTGTTCAAACAGTCTCTGCCATGGGGGGCAGATGCATCTTTATTTATAATGAAGAGAGAGAGAAGGTGTTACCCTCATGCTTACACATATACATACCACATATGGTAAAACATAGAGTTCCAAGCTTATCTTAACATATGTATTTAGTTAAAATGGATTGCAAGTGTTTTTGGGTTTTGTCATGTCAGCCCTTGTATCAGCTGATTACAAGGTCATTAGGTCATGTAGCCGAAGTCTTAGAATAGAATACTCATCCCCCTCTGTAGGCTGTTTCAGAGTTACAACTGTCCATCATGTAAAGCAATATATGTTCACACAAAGATAATTAAAAATATTTTTGACACATTTTACGGTGTTTTAAAGGAGGATCTCTACTCCCTTTTTACACAAGTTTTTAGATCAAAAGCCCTCCCGGGGTCCTGGAAGAAAGGTGAAGTGTCCCTAATACATGAAAAGGGGGACAAAACTGATATAAAAAACTGGAGGCCTATCACTTTTCTGAATTGCGATTATAAAATCATGGCAAAAATATGCGCGAATAGATTGAAAGCAGTGATAGGCCAAATTATACATTCAAACCAGGTGTGCGGGATACCCGGGAGGAGCATATGGGACAATTTGAACCTTTTAAAGGATGTGATCAATGACACAAAAGAGAGAAAATGAAAACTGGCGATTTTATCCATTGACTTTGAAAAAGCCTTTGATAGAGTGTCACATTTTTATCTTTTTAAGGTTTTAGAAAAGATGGGTATACCGGAAGGTTTTATACAGTCTCTGAAGGCCTTTTATGAGAATTGCACGAGCAAGATTTTAGTAAAGGGTTTTAAGACACAGGATTTCCTTTTAAACTCCGGAGTGAAGCAGGGGTGTCCCTTATCCCCACTACTTTTTATATGTGCGATCGAGCCTCTACTCTGCAGACTAAGAAAAGACAAGCAGATATGCGGAGTCCCCCTGCCGGGCGGGGGGAGGGGGAACTAGAGGCGAAAGTAGTGGGGTACATGGATGATGTGGTGGTACTATGTAGGGACACCCTATCACTACAGAAGTCCTTTAGACAAATTTATCAATTTTGTTGCTCCTCCGGTTTTAAAGTCAATTTTAATAAAAGCAATATTTTAAATATAGGCAAAATGATTTTACAGGACATTCCAGTCCCTGTGTCGGAGTCTGTACAGATTTTAGGTGTCTCCTTCAATGAGTTACAATGGTTTTATCAGTTGGGACTTGGTCGCACAAAAGGTAAATAAGAAAATTTGCATGTGGAATGTAATGAAATCAACAATGGAGGGAAAAGTTTTAATTACCAAAATGGTGATTTTACCGATTTTATTGTATTTAAGCATCGTATTCCCTCCCCCTGATATTTTACTAAAAAGATTAATAAAGCATGTTTTACATTTTTATGGAACTCCAAAATGGAAAAACTCCCCTGTCCAAGGGGAGGATGTCGTGACGATGAGAAGTTTATCATCTTTTCTGGAAGCGTTTTTTATGGATGTCTGGAATGCCCAACAAGGATGATGGCATGGAAGATCACTAACTGCGTTAAATCAGCTCTGTGGGCGGCCAGAAATATTTTATTATTGAAACATGAAGTCTTATCTGTGAATGATGTTTTAGGAATTTGTTTTAACGAAATGCATAAATATTATCTTTTAGACAAGAAACTCTCTCCTGTTTTATGTAGGAAATGGTTTTTAAGTGAATTGAGCTCCATAATTTGATGCCACCAAGTGCCCTTTTCTAAAAATTTTTGGTTTTATCTGACCATTTGTATTTTTTGTATGAACTATTGTCAAATTTGTGTCATTTTATTATGAAAAAGTATTTATTTATTGTAAAACTTTGAAAGAATTTTTAAATAAAACGGTTACCTCCTTTGTTGGGGTAGTCAACTTAGCTGTATACTTGTAGTCAGTACTGCCTTGGTCTTGGTTGGGAGGTGCTCAGGTACCCTCTCTCTCGGGGGATCGTCCAGGTTCGCCTGGACTTCACCCCCGTGTTGCTATTTGGGAGAGAGGCTTAGTCCTGAGTAGAGATGAGCGAACCGGGACAACCGAACGCGGTTTCGGTCCGAACTTCCGGAAAAGTTCGGTTCGCAGCGAATCCGAACTTCACCGGGTTCGGCCGAACCCGGTCAAAAATATTATACAAATCGGCAGCCACTTATTTCTATCAATCACTGATAGAGAAAAGAGGCTGCTGATTAAAAATAAAATAAAAAGCATTTCATACGTACCTGGTCGTTGTCTTGGTGACTAGTCCCTCTTCTTCCTCCAGTCCGACCTTCTTTTCTGACGCGGCAGCCTGTGATTGGCTGCAGAGGCCTCTGCAGCCCGTGATTGGCTGCAGCACTCACATGGGCTGCATCGTCATCAAGGAATGTCGGGCCGGATGTCGCGAGGGACGTGTCACCAAGGCAACGGCCAGAAGACCGGACTGGAGGAAGCAGGGAGTTCCCGGTAAGTATGAACGTGTTTTTTTTTTTTACAGGTACTCTATATTGTGATCGGTAGTCACTGTCCAGGGTGCTGAAACAGTTACTGCCGATCAGTTAACTCTTTCAGCACCCTGGAGAGTGACTATTTACTGACGTCGCCTAGCAACGCTGCCGTAATGACGGGTGCACACATGTAGCCACTCGTCATTATGGGGCCTCATGCACACGACCGTAAAAACACCCGTTATTATGGGTCGTAATTACGACCCGAAATAGCGGGCCCATAGACTTCTGTTAGCCACGGGTACCTTCCCGTTTTCTCACGGGAAGGTGCCCGTGCCGTTAAAAAGATAGAACATGTTATATTTTTTTATTTTACGGGCCGTGCTCGTAATTACGACTCGTAATTACGAGCACGGCCGGCCACGGGCAGCCGGCCGCTTTTGCGAGCCGTGCTGTCATTATAAGGGTATGTTCACACGACAGCGTCCGTTACGGCTGAAATTGCGGGGATGTTTCCGCCTGAAAACATCCCCGTAATTTCAGCCGTTACGGCATGTGCAGGCGCTTGAACGCCGCGTCCATTACGGACGTAATTGGCGCTGCTATTCATTGGAGTCAATGAATAACGGCTCCAATTACGGCCAAAGAAGTAACAGGTCACTTCTTTGACGCGGGCGTCTATTTACGCACCGTCATTTGACAGCGGCGCGTAAATATACGCCTCGTGTGAACAGACAAACGTCTGCCCATTGCTTTCAATTGGCAGATGTTTGTCAGCGCTATCGAGGCGCTATTTTCGGACGTAATTCGGGGCAAAAACGCCCGAATTACGTCCGTAATTAGTGCGTGTGAACATACCCTAAGAGCAATTGACTCCAATGAATAGCAGCGCCAATTACGTCCGTAATGGACGCGGCGTTCAAGCGCCTGCACATGCCGTTACGGCTGAAATTACGGCGGAAACATCCCCGTAATTTCAGCCGTTACGGACGCTGTCGTGTGAACATACCCTAATTATAGCAGCACGGACCGTAAAATAGAAAAATAGAACATGTTCTATTTTTTTAACGGCACGGGTACCTTCCCGTGAGAAAACGGGAAGGTACCCATGGGTAACAGAAGTCTATGAGCCCGTTATTGCGGGTCATAATTACGACCCGCAATAACGGGTGTTTTTACGGTCGTGTGCATAATGGGAGCACGGCTTGGAAAAACGACCGGCTGCCTGTGGCCGGCCGTGCTCATCTCCTGAAATACTCTGTGCTGCCTTAAACTCTGTGGACAGGTCAGGATCCTGTTTCTTTTAAATGCTGCTAGGGAACCCGCTCGATCCACTATATAAGGCTGCGCTACAGTGCAGCATTTAAAAGAAACAGGATCCTGACCTGTCCACAGAGTTTAAGGCAGCACAGAGTATTTCAGGAGATGAGAGTGCAGATTCAGTGCTGCTGTGAACTCTGCTCTTACCATTACGTAGCTCTCAGTCTGTTACCTCTCCTCCACTACTGTCCTCAATAACACCTTCATGATTGGCAAGTCACCACGCAGGGGTGAACCTAGCCCCTCTGCTGCCTGAGGCGAACTATAAAAAGGCGCCCCCCCCCCCCCGAATCTATCAGAGTTTTCTCATTACTACCTTTACACATCAAACACGCAATATATAAAAAAAATTAAATAGGAAAACATTTGTTGTTTATTTGTAAAGTGCTGTTTAATGTATAGAGAAGATTTAAAGAACTCTTTTTACTATATTACTTTAGTATCATAGATCAGCAACGCAGCATCAACACTGAAAATGGTTTAACATCTTCTATGCCCCCTTTTTATTACCTAATTGACTTATGATTTTTAACCGAGTTCAGTGGCCCGGCGTGGTCGGCATGATGCAGTGACGTCATCGTGCCGGGCAGTTGACGTCATCAGCGTGCTCCCGATCTCTTGTAGGCCTCAGGCCTAAACCAGGCTGTGGCCTACAAGAGCAAACGGCGGAGCAGGGGTTTCTATTGTGGCAAATTATTTTTTTTTTTACATTTTATACTGCTAAAATTTTTTTGGTAGGTTCCGCTGGACCGTTTGGACTACGTCGTAGATTCATTGGACTACTTCAATGATCTACTTTAAAAAAAAAAAAAAATTGTGAAAGAGGGTTGCATGGGGGAGTTTTGATTTCAATAAAAAAAAATTCTTATGTCTGTTTTTTTTTAATACTTTATTATGGCCTTAGTAATGGCAGCTGTCTGATTGACAGCGTTCAATTACTAAGGCTGGGGCTTAGCATTAGCCAGTAAAAAGGCTATCACTAAACCCTGTTATTACCCCGGTTCCCACTGCCGCCAGGGATACCGGGAAGAGTCGAGTACGATTCAGTACCTGGCCATCTGAAACGACTGTTAGGCCGCAGGCTGGTATTATCAGGCTGGGAAGGGCCAAAAAAGTGGCCCTTCCCACCCTGGGGATGCTAGGCTGCAGCTGCTTTATTGTATCTGGCTGGTTATGAAAAATTGGGGAAACCCCTCGTCATTTTTTAAAAATAAATTGAAAAAAAAATTACGTGAGATCCCCTCCATTTTTCATAGCCAGCCAGATACAATAAAGCAGCAGCAGCAGCCTAGCATCACCAGGGTGGGAAGGGCCATGTTTTTTTCTGTGGGCAGGTGAAAGATTCTCTTTAAAGTGTAACAACTTTTTAAAAAACTTTTGACATGTCAGAAGTTTTGATCAGTGGGGTCCGAACACTGAGACCCCCCACTAGTCGCTAAAACGAAGCAACAGAAGTGCTCGGGTGAGCGGTGTGCCGCTTCAATTCTGTTTGGCTTTCCTTGGAGCAGTGTACGGGCTCAATAGAAAGTCTAGGAGTCCGTACACCGCTCACTCGGCTGAAAGTCGATCATAAATGAAGCGGCATAGCGCTCACCCGAGCACTTCTGCTGCTTTGTTTTAGCGATCGGTGGGGGCCTCAGTGCTCGGTCCCCCACCGATGAAAACTTCGGACATGTCCCTATGATATATAAAGATATCTATTACTGCGATTGGTGCAAGTTTTAATTACTTTTTATTGAAAATGATTTGTACTTTTTGAGATACAGCTGCTTTGTATCCTGTATACAGAGCAGCTGTATATAGCACTGAGACCTGAATCCATTAGGTCGCCTATTACCGATCACATCTAAGTTATGAACTTAGATGTGATTGGTAGCAGCTCGATCCTGCAGGACCCGCTGACCTGACGGATACAGCGCTATATACATTATATAATATATTTATTTTAATTAGCGGGGGCAGGTTTATGGGGAAGGATTAGGGCCTGTTCACATCAGCGTTGGCTTTCCGTTCCGGGGTTCCATGGGAGGTTTCCGTCGGGTGAACCCCGCAACGGAAAGTCAAACTGAAACCACAGCTTCCGTTTCAGTCACCATTGAAATCAATGGTAACGGAAACATTGCTAATGGTTTCTGTTCGTCACCATTCCGGCAGGTTTCTGTTTTTGTGACGGAATCAATAGCGCAGTCGACTGCGCTAATGGTGACGGAAACGGAAGCTGTGGTTTCAGTTTGACTTTCCGTTGCGGGGTTACCTCCAACGGAACCCCAGAACGGAAAGCCAACGCTGATGTGAACAGGCCCTAAGGCTTCTTTCACACTAGCATTAATATACGTTTACCTCTCTTCCGTCAGTGGAAGAGAGGATCGATACGTTAAACGGAAAGCAACGGTTCCATTAGAATTACCATTGCTTTCAATGGTAATTCTTTTGTATCAGTTGCTTTCCGTTTGTCTCCGTTCTCTAAGTTTCCGTTTTTTTTAAAGGAAACAAAAGTGCAGTCTGCAGAACTTTTATTTCCGTTCAAAAGAACGGAAACCTAGTGAACGGAGACAAACGGAAAGCAACTGATACAAAAGAATTACCATTGAAAGCAATGGTAATTCTAATGGAACCGTTGCTTTCCGTTTACCGTATCGATCCTCTCCCTCTGACGGAAGAGAGGTGAACGTATATTAATGCTAGTGTGAACAAAGCCCAATACAAGATATTAAATTAAAAAAATTAAAAAATAAAAAAAACCCAGCTGGCACTTGAACCAGCAACCTTCCATGTGTAAGGCAGACAAGCTAACCACTACACTATAGAATCTGTCATAGACACTGCCTGTGAAACTGTAGTAGTTGAGGGTTTACTATTAGTCTCTCCTGTCTATCTGCTGCGTGTGGGTGGTGACTGGTCAGAGACTCACAGTCAGACTGGCTGCCGCAGCTGCCGCATTCGGTGTGCACTGTGAGTGACTGTGAGACTCACCAGTCACAGCCCTGTTTGTAGCTTTCCCACGCTAATTAAGCACAGGAAAGCTACAAAGCCAGGAGTATACTGCAAAGGGGGGCGTTTTACTGACAGCAGAGGGCTCTATAGGGGGGAATTATCCCCCACCATAGAGCCCTGACTAGTTACTATACTGAAAGGTTAGGGGGGTCTGAGCATCTGACTGACTGCTCTAAGGGGGGGGGGGTAGAAGCCCCCCCCTATAGAGCTCTCTGCAGTAAGTCAGACAGACGCTCAGACCCTCCCCCACCCACACTAATCCTTTCATTATAGTGATGTGAGGGCTCTATGGGGTGGATTATTCCAGCCCCATAGAGCCCTCTGCTGTCGGTAAAATGCCCAGACTCCCCCTTGCAGTATACTCACGTCACGGGTCCCGGTCCCAGCAAGGCAGGAACTTACCTCGTTCTGCTCGTGCTGGTCGCTCCTCCTGCAGACTTGCTCCTCTCTGGCTGCATGTGCTGTGTACAGCGTCAGAGAGGAGGAGGAGTGTTACAGACGTTCGGCACGTCTCTCTCCGGTCCAGTCCGTCCCGGGCTGAAAATGCCGCCCCCCTCCGTTTGGGTAGGTGGTGCCGCCTGAGGCCGTCGGCTCACCTGGCCTCATGGCAGATGCGGCACTGTCACCACGTAACGGTAAGAGCAGAGTTCACAGCAGCACAGAGTATTTCAGGAGATGAGCGTGCGGATCTTGTGCACGGTGGTGACTTGCCAATCATGTGAAGGTGTTCTTGAGGACAGGAGTGGAGGAGAGGTAACAGACTGAGAGCTACGTGATGGTAAGAGCAGAGTTCACAGCAGCACAGAATATTTCAGGAGAGGAGCGTGCAGATTCTGTGCTGCTGTGAACTCTGCTCTTACCATTACGTAGCTCAGTCTCAGTAGCGCAGCTTAATCTCTCTTTTAATAACTAATATATCCTCACTCACATTAGAACCTTCATCCCTTAACTTATATCATAAACTCAACTGAGCATTCAACCTCACATACTTTTCTCTCTTAATCGCAGCAAATTTATACCCAACATTTTTGAAAAACGATCGTCTTCATTTTAACCCAATCCCACCACCTACAGATATCAGTAAAATCATTTTTCTTCCTTACCCAACATGCATACCGATTTGCATATTCCTGCCTCACATCCTCACTTTCTAACAGACTCACATTTAATTTCCATAAACCCCGCCCATACACACCCTTTGCATCCACATCCACCTCACATATTACACACTCATGGTCTGAAAACAAAACCCCATGCTGTTTAGAACTTAAAGAAATAACATTTTTCAAAACAAAACAATAATCCAACCTACTATGAATTCTCCCCTTATCAGCATGATAGGTATTTAAATTCGGGTCTATTTTACATAACTTTTGCATATCTGATAAATTAAAATCACTAACTAAATCCAAAAATGTTTTTCCTGATATATCAACATTACTCTTAGTGAGATCACAATTTAAATCACCAACTAAAATTATAGGCATTCTCCCTGGAAGGAAAAACTTAATTTTTTCAAATAAAACATTTCTTTCTACTTTATTTGTTGGAGCATATATGTTAATTAAACATAACTGTACATTTTTGTACTCAAAGATAACTAAAATGCATCTACCTTGTTCTATAACAGTATAACTAACTAAAGATACTTCCCTCCCTTTAAAGGAACAGTGTCATCACAAATTATTTTTTTATATGTTAAAGATGTTAGTGCTTTATTAAAAACGTTTATATTCATTTGTGTGTTTGTGTTTTACTTTTTCTTATTTTTACACTTTTTCTTCCCTATGGGGGCTGCCATTTTTTGTTCCATTTCTGTCTGTGTCGATTAACGACACATACAGACATGGAATACGGCAGCCACAGTCCCATAGGGACTGCGAACGGCTCCCGTCCCATTGACTTCCGTGTACGGCGTCTGTGTGGGAAGTCGCGGCCGGACAGTAATATTACTACTTCCGGTCGCGGATTCCGGATTTGTGCACTTGGACCAGCGGCAGCAAACGGAGCGGACGGGCCGGAGGGAGCCGCGGCGGCAGGAGCAGGTAAGAGATTTCAATGTATGTTCGTGTTTGTGTGTGTTTACTACTGTATGTAAACCTACTACACTGTGTGTTAGCTCAAAAAATGGCGACACACAGTGTAGGAGGTTACACCGTTCAAACCCCTCGTTTATCCCGGCACTAGCCAGGATAAAGGAGGGGGGGATGCTGAGAGCTCACTAGAGCGAGGGCTTTTAACCCAATGTTGCAATGCTGCAATTTTGGGAATAGCTCCATCTAGTGACCAAAAATGGGTAGTATTATAAATTAGAATTAATTTATAATATTTCCTGACTCGTGATAAAAATAAAAAAAATTTGAACAATGTTTAATCACCCACACACTAAATGTTTAATTTAAAAAAAACAAACATATTTTTCTGGCAACACATTCCCTTTAAACAAAACTCCCACCCCATCATTTTTATTTAACACACTGCCTGACCATACCATACTACCATGCACCCATTCATCACTTCCAATTGACTCACACAAACCACATTCCTGCAAACAAAAAATAGAAGCACTTTCCTGTGCCAGGAACTCTAGAATAGCAGCTCGTCTATTTTTACTCTTGAAGACTCTGACGTTTTGAGACACTATCTTGAAACCCATATTCAACTTAAAACTTCTAGCTCATGGAGAGCAACCTAAAAAGAAAATACATAAACGTACAACAAAATACATTTTTGCATATAAAACTAAAATAACACAAATTTCTCTTCCCAGAGGTCTCCTCTTCTTTGCATAATGTGAAGAACACAGGTGAGTGAAACACATCACTTATCCCTAAACTGCAGGGCCACCTGTGTCAGCATCCATAGGGTCAATCTCCAGCACCTGAAAAGGGTTACTTGTTTCCACACCTTCCTTCTCACTCTTCTCAGTGCGTCTTTTTTTACAGGATTTTTCCCTACGAACCAAGAAGGTTTGATTGTCTTCCTCAGAGCTTTTATCCCCACCACCCTCCCTTTGACTCTTTATAGTCTCTGTCCCAGATGGATACTCCTCTATGTTACATGGGTCAGATGCATGGAGAGAACTGGTGAACTCTTCAATCACTTCCTCCAAACTTCTCAAAGGAGGTAAAAGCGGGGGCAGTGCACTCACCACAGGTGTTTGTGAAGTACTCTCATCACCCCTCCTTACCTCTTCACTGGCTGGGCCTCTTACCACACTTGCAAATGATCTCCTTTGCATTGCACTGTGTTCCCGCCGATCCACTTCTCTTTGCTGAGCCTCCTCCGCCCTCTTCTGATTCTCTGAATAAATGGTCAGTTTTACCAGAGATATCACAGGCACGTGGAATAGGACACTCATTAGCTGTGTGCCCCTCCTGCTTACAGTTCCTGCAGCAACTTCCTTTAGTGCAAACATCCTGTGTATGACCAAAAAGAAAACAATTTCTGCAGTACTTTGGCTGCCCAGGGTACATTACGAACCCCCTCTGGCCTGCCACAGAGAAACTCGCAGGTGGGTGCATAAAACCTCCTAAGTAATTAGGGTCCTGCTTCAACTTCACTCTGAACTTGTATTTGCAGTTGAAAATACCCATGCAATTCACCTGGGGTACTCCATCTCTAACATACTGGCAGTAGTTAAGGAGAAAATTTACAAGTACCTCCATCTTGGTGTAGGGATTGTAGACATACACCGTGATAACAATTTCATTCAATCTGAACAACGGCGTACATTTTATGCCTTGCATCATGGGGTCATCCTTGGTACTGCGCAGCCATTCATAGACGTTTATGCAAATTTCTTCATTTATGAAGGTAACGTCGTACACATCTGTTTTCCAGAAGTCCTGAACAGCAAAAATCAGATTTCTCTGCACACCAGCTTTACCTTCGATGATCTTTTCAATCATAAAACGGAGGTTGTTCCTCTGGTGGTCCTTTGGATCCACTTCCATCAGGATGGTATTCTTCAGCCCAGCCATTCTTCAATAGGACACTGTCGGTAAAAACCACAGAAAATTAGACAGCAGCTCCTGCAAAGGAAACTGCTGGATCACTCCAGGACTCGCACCCTGACTTTTTTTTTTAAGTTGACTACCCCAACTTTGGAGGTAACCGTTTATTTAAAATTTTTCAGATTTTACAATAAATCAACATTTTTACAGAAATTCAATTTACAACAATGGTTAAAAAATAAATACAAATTGTCAGATTAAAATCATACAATTTATAAAAGGGCACTTTGTGGCATCATATTATAGAATTCCATTCACTTAAAAACCATTTTCTACTTAAAACAGGAGAGAATTTCTTGTCTAAAAGATAATACTTGTGCATTTCATAAAAACAAATTCCTAAAACATCATTCACAGATAAAATTTCATGTTTGAATAAAAGAATATTCCTGGCCGCCCACAGAGCTGCTTTAACGCAGTTAGTAATCTTCCATGCCATAATTCTCTGAGTCCTTGTTGGGCATTCCAGACATCCGTAAAATACGCCATCGCTTGTAATTCTCTTTATTCCGGTTATCTTCTTCATCAAGGGGAGGATTTTTGTCCATATTAGTTGAGAAAAATAGCAATGCCAAAAGAGATGTAAGACTGTCTCGTCATCGCGGCATCCTCCCCTTGGACATGCAGCCGAGTTGGTCAGTCCCCTTCGATGCTGGAATGCCCGGCATGGAAGACACTCG
>NW_027461914.1:0-106860 GCF_050947455.1 Rhinoderma darwinii | reverse complement strand
AAGTCAGTGAAGGTATTGACATCTCCATCCCAAAGGATGAGAATATCGTCAATGTAACGCCCCCAAAATAAAATGTGAGAAGTAAAGAAAAGTAGATCATCAGTGAAAACGATAGTGTCTTCCCACCACCCTAAAAATAAATTTGCGTAAGTGGGTGCGCAAACAGTGCCCATGGCCGTGCCCTTTGTTTGATGATAGTATTTTTTGTCAAATACAAAAAAATTATGTGTGAGCAAAAAACGTAAAAGTGATAAAACAAATTCATTGTGTAATTGGTATTGAATACCTTTGGTGCTCAAAAAGTGTTCAACGGCAATAAGGCCTAAATTGTGCTGAATATTGGTGTACAATGACTCCACGTCTATACTGGCTAACATAGTGGTAGGTGTAACATTGATCTCTTGGATCCTGGTGACAGTGTCTTTAGTATCTCTTAAATAGGAGGATAAAGAGGAGACAAATGGTGACAAAATCTCATCTACATATAGGCTAATGCCCTGGGTCAAATTATCATTCCCTGATACAATCGGCCTACCAGGAAGAGGACGGGTGGCCTTATGGACTTTGGGCAGTGCATAGAATGTTGCCAGAGTGGGGGTTGGATTGTATAACTGTTTGAATTCATCAGGGGTGATGAGTTTAGTTTTTTTGGCATCGTCAAGAAGAGCAAATAGCTCTACTAAAAATTCATCGGTGGGATTGCTCCCAAGAATGGTATAAGTCGTGTTATCATTAAGTAATCTGTGGACCATGGCAACATAGTCACCCCGGTCCATAATTACTATGTTACCTCCTTTGTCGGAGGGTTTTAGGACCAATTCCTCGTTTCTGCACAACTCATCCAGAGCCCCTCTTTCATTATCACTGAGGTTGCCAAAGACCCTTGATCTGTCCCCTCTAAGTTTCTTTAGATCATGACACACCATTTTGACAAAAATGTCGATGTGACTATACTGTGCGAAGGGGGGGGTAAGTTTAGATTTGGGTCTCAGTGATGAAAGAGGGCCGACAACCGAGGTGGCCCCAAATTCATTTTCATATAACAGACCTTCCAAGTCCCTGAGTGTATTGGCTTCCTCACGATTCTGACTAGTACAGTCATGTGCACTACTTTTAAAATATTTATGTAAGGCCAGTTTCCTCGCGAACAAATTGATGTCCTTAGTCCATATAAAATCGTCGTATGGAGGAGTGGGAGTATACGACAACCCTTTACGTAGCAGTGTTTCTTGGTGAGGATTCAAAATGCAGGATGACAGATTGAAAATCTGCATCTCCTCGTCCCTAAGCATATTATTGCTAGGTGTTGTTATTTTGTGCCCCATCGTGCATTGACTGGTCCTAAAAAAGGAAAGGTAGTAGGGGGAATCACAGGGGTATTGCCAGTGTTGTTCCCTGCATATGAGGTTGTATTTGTGCCAATGGGTTGAGGGGTAGGTGGTATGCTCAAGATATTTGACAGGGATACCGGAACAGATGTAAAAGAGGTGGATTGCGAGTTGGAGGTGGTAGGTGCACATGACTTGGTACGATAAGGAAAATCTATTGTGGTTTGCTTCGGTGCCACAGGTGTTCTTTTAGAAAGACTCGGTCTGTTATTCTTTATTTTTCGTTTTGTTCCCAATCTAAGGCTGTCATTACACTGTCTAGATTCATCCGTACCAGAAGTGTCTGATTCAGAGAAATCAGTAAAGACGGTAGTGCGTTTCGGAGGAGGGTATTGCCGTGTTTTATATGTATACACCTGTCCTATGTCAAAGTCCCTACGGTCGCGGATATATTTCCGATGCTTGCGTTCTTTAATTTCTCCTTGTAATTTTTCAATATTACTCTGCAATTTATTTTCTGCCACACTAAATTCAGGACTAGACTCAAACACCCTTATGTCAGCTATTTCCTTTTCCAATTGGACACCAATTTTATTATGATTTTGTTTTTCGAAATCCAAAAGATAGTGAAGCATCCGTAAGGAGCTATCAGTTAGAAGTTCTTCCCAACCTTTCATAAAGGTGGTATTGTCACGATGTGAATTCGGTATGATGTTAATGCGTAAGCCTCTATACACTATTTTTTGTTGAATATATGTGTCAAGGCTGGCTATTTCCCAGCATGATCGAACATATTTCTGATATGTCTTTTGTAGGTCCCTGAATGCAGTATGGACATCAAACTGATGTAAGGGAATACTCTCAGTAGAAAAAACATATGCCACCTCAGCAGATAGCGTTTCTAAATTAGGTTTTTTGGATAGGAAACCTGCCATAACCAAGGTATACGATTAGTAAAGTGTTCCTGAGTAGGAACAGGATCAGAAAAATGGGTAATTAACCCAATATCAATGCTAACAAAAATGAAAAAGATCCTGGGTAGTTGGTGGGCGCAATACACAATACTAGCTAGTTGCCGTTAGGCAAGAAAAGCCCTGTTTTCCAACTACCATAAAGATAAATGATAACTAAATAAAGTAAATTCTTTAATACGCTATATATAGCAATGTAACAGACCACATAAAAATTAAAATTGTCACTGCTAGATTGCCGGGTAAACGTATGCAGGACAGCTGCCCATGCACTAGTGTAACACACCTATGAGCCAACGTAACACGACCGCTATCGTAGCCGTCAGTGATTGAGGTGTGTGCTTAAGTTTAGCCAGCAAAGCAGGAATTAAAATTTGAAAAGCCCCCCCGACATGTTTCGTTACTGCTGTAACGTCCTCAGGGGAAATGGGGCTAATGGCGGCGCGCCGGGAATTCCTCCCCTCTTGTAAAGTCCGTCTATGACGCAAACCACAGTACGTCAGTGCCAACTACCAATCACCAGGAGTGAAAGGATACCAGCCTCCACAGCTGATCCATGGACCAATGGGAGACCATTCGGGGAACCAATCATACAGGAGGAGGTGCGCAAGCGCACACTTATCAATCGGGAACATAGTCTAAAAAGTCCTATAGTGATTAGATAGCTATACAGCGTCTACGCTGGTCCATTTAGGGACCGCGCATGCGCAGTGGTGCAAAGTCGTAACTTAGAAAAAAGTGGAAATAAGAATAGGATTACAGTAATAATGATAATGTAAGGCAGGCAATAGCGCCTGTGTATACATGAAAGAATAGGACTTCAATTCACTGGACCGAGAGGTAGCAGGTAAGTAATATAAGAGAACCTAATAGTATAAGAAAACCTGTATGATTATTCCAAGGCAACGATATACATATGTGGTATCCACTACTGTTAAGAAAGATGGAGACATGGACCAATAAGAAGCAGCAATGTGCGCAAAGCACATACATATCATTCAAGGACATGGTTCAAAATGTAATTAGTGTACAAATGAACGGCATATACAAGGATCCAGGTAGAAATGACGCATGCGCAAATGGATGATATCCAGACTTAGAATGGGTCGGCCATATAGATAAAAAAGGTAACGTTTGTAAATTAATAAATTTCTCGGACTTATTTGCCCTGGACTAAGATGTAACCAAAAAACAAGTGCCCGCAGCCAAACAAGACGCAAATAGTGTCATTGTTCTATTAGGGAGCATATATAGATAAATAAATAAATCTCCACTTCATCCTGCATCGGAAGTAAATGCTGATGAGCTACAGGGATTTCAAAGTCCATTGGGCTGACTATATATCAGATGGATATCAATTCCAAATATTGATTCCAAATGTTAAGGGGAGAATGAAGGGGCCGCCATAAAAATGTGGTCCTAGATAATATAAGATTTAGGACTTTTTAGACTATGTTCCCGATTGATAAGTGTGCGCTTGCGCACCTCCTCCTGTATGATTGGTTCCCCGAATGGTCTCCCATTGGTCCATGGATCAGCTGTGGAGGCTGGTATCCTTTCACTCCTGGTGATTGGTAGTTGGCACTGACGTACTGTGGTTTGCGTCATAGACGGACTTTACAAGAGGGGAGGAATTCCCGGCGCGCCGCCATTAGCCCCATTTCCCCTGAGGACGTTACAGCAGTAACGAAACATGTCGGGGGGGCTTTTCAAATTTTAATTCCTGCTTTGCTGGCTAAACTTAAGCACACACCTCAATCACTGACGGCTACGATAGCGGTCGTGTTACGTTGGCTCATAGGTGTGTTACACTAGTGCATGGGCAGCTGTCCTGCATACGTTTACCCGGCAATCTAGCAGTGACAATTTTAATTTTTATGTGGTCTGTTACATTGCTATATATAGCGTATTAAAGAATTTACTTTATTTAGTTATCATTTATCTTTATGGTAGTTGGAAAACAGGGCTTTTCTTGCCTAACGGCAACTAGCTAGTATTGTGTATTGCGCCCACCAACTACCCAGGATCTTTTTCATTTTTGTTAGCATTGATATTGGGTTAATTACCCATTTTTCTGATCCTGTTCCTACTCAGGAACACTTTACTAATCGTATACCTTGGTTATGGCAGGTTTCCTATCCAAAAAACCTAATTTAGAAACGCTATCTGCTGAGGTGGCATATGTTTTTTCTACTGAGAGTATTCCCTTACATCAGTTTGATGTCCATACTGCATTCAGGGACCTACAAAAGACATATCAGAAATATGTTCGATCATGCTGGGAAATAGCCAGCCTTGACACATATATTCAACAAAAAATAGTGTATAGAGGCTTACGCATTAACATCATACCGAATTCACATCGTGACAATACCACCTTTATGAAAGGTTGGGAAGAACTTCTAACTGATAGCTCCTTACGGATGCTTCACTATCTTTTGGATTTCGAAAAACAAAATCATAATAAAATTGGTGTCCAATTGGAAAAGGAAATAGCTGACATAAGGGTGTTTGAGTCTAGTCCTGAATTTAGTGTGGCAGAAAATAAATTGCAGAGTAATATTGAAAAATTACAAGGAGAAATTAAAGAACGCAAGCATCGGAAATATATCCGCGACCGTAGGGACTTTGACATAGGACAGGTGTATACATATAAAACACGGCAATACCCTCCTCCGAAACGCACTACCGTCTTTACTGATTTCTCTGAATCAGACACTTCTGGTACGGATGAATCTAGACAGTGTAATGACAGCCTTAGATTGGGAACAAAACGAAAAATAAAGAATAACAGACCGAGTCTTTCTAAAAGAACACCTGTGGCACCGAAGCAAACCACAATAGATTTTCCTTATCGTACCAAGTCATGTGCACCTACCACCTCCAACTCGCAATCCACCTCTTTTACATCTGTTCCGGTATCCCTGTCAAATATCTTGAGCATACCACCTACCCCTCAACCCATTGGCACAAATACAACCTCATATGCAGGGAACAACACTGGCAATACCCCTGTGATTCCCCCTACTACCTTTCCTTTTTTAGGACCAGTCAATGCACGATGGGGCACAAAATAACAACACCTAGCAATAATATGCTTAGGGACGAGGAGATGCAGATTTTCAATCTGTCATCCTGCATTTTGAATCCTCACCAAGAAACACTGCTACGTAAAGGGTTGTCGTATACTCCCACTCCTCCATACGACGATTTTATATGGACTAAGGACATCAATTTGTTCGCGAGGAAACTGGCCTTACATAAATATTTTAAAAGTAGTGCACATGACTGTACTAGTCAGAATCGTGAGGAAGCCAATACACTCAGGGACTTGGAAGGTCTGTTATATGAAAATGAATTTGGGGCCACCTCGGTTGTCGGCCCTCTTTCATCACTGAGACCCAAATCTAAACTTACCCCCCCCTTCGCACAGTATAGTCACATCGACATTTTTGTCAAAATGGTGTGTCATGATCTAAAGAAACTTAGAGGGGACAGATCAAGGGTCTTTGGCAACCTCAGTGATAATGAAAGAGGGGCTCTGGATGAGTTGTGCAGAAACGAGGAATTGGTCCTAAAACCCTCCGACAAAGGAGGTAACATAGTAATTATGGACCGGGGTGACTATGTTGCCATGGTCCACAGATTACTTAATGATAACACGACTTATACCATTCTTGGGAGCAATCCCACCGATGAATTTTTAGTAGAGCTATTTGCTCTTCTTGACGATGCCAAAAAAACTAAACTCATCACCCCTGATGAATTCAAACAGTTATACAATCCAACCCCCACTCTGGCAACATTCTATGCACTGCCCAAAGTCCATAAGGCCACCCGTCCTCTTCCTGGTAGGCCGATTGTATCAGGGAATGATAATTTGACCCAGGGCATTAGCCTATATGTAGATGAGATTTTGTCACCATTTGTCTCCTCTTTATCCTCCTATTTAAGAGATACTAAAGACACTGTCACCAGGATCCAAGAGATCAATGTTACACCTACCACTATGTTAGCCAGTATAGACGTGGAGTCATTGTACACCAATATTCAGCACAATTTAGGCCTTATTGCCGTTGAACACTTTTTGAGCACCAAAGGTATTCAATACCAATTACACAATGAATTTGTTTTATCACTTTTACGTTTTTTGCTCACACATAATTTTTTTGTATTTGACAAAAAATACTATCATCAAACAAAGGGCACGGCCATGGGCACTGTTTGCGCACCCACTTACGCAAATTTATTTTTAGGGTGGTGGGAAGACACTATCGTTTTCACTGATGATCTACTTTTCTTTACTTCTCACATTTTATTTTGGGGGCGTTACATTGACGATATTCTCATCCTTTGGGATGGAGATGTCAATACCTTCACTGACTTCATGTCTATACTCAACCATAATACAATAGGGATGAGATTCACTCATGAGATACATGATCATGAGATCAATTTTCTCGATCTCAAGATCTCTTTGGACCCTGGTGGCAGTGTCCAAACTGATATTTTCCGCAAAGCAACAGCCACTAATAGCTTCCTTCATTGGGATAGTTATCATCCACCCGCTTTGAAAAAAGGAATTCCAATCGGCCAATATTTGAGAGCCAAGAGAAATTGCTCCAACGACTTATCCTTCCAAACTGAATGCGACGGTCTGTATCATAAATTCCTGGCACGAGGATACCCCAAAAAATGGCTGCATAGGGCCTATGCCAGGGCCAAGGCATCTGATAGACCGAGTTTACTTCTAGATAAAGGGGCCACACGTGGCATTTCTAGATCACCTAGTGCCATACGATGTATAGGTACCTTTGACGTCTGCTCTCCTCAAGTCACTAATATCTTACGGAAGCATTGGTCTATACTTATTGCTGACCCTGACCTTAGGGACGCAATTTCGGCGAGTCCTAGCATTACTTATCGCAGGGGGAAAAACCTGCGGGAATTCCTAGTACATAGTCATCACTCTAGACGATCTAGTGCTCCATCTAGTTGGTTAAAATCATCTGTCAAGGGATCTCATCCATGTGGCAGATGTTCTTTTTGCCCTCTCATGCCAACAGTTAAGAATTTCACTAATCCAGTGGATGGCAAACTGTATGAGATTCGACAATTCATTAATTGCCAATCTAGTGGAGTTGTATACATAGCGAAATGCCCATGTCCCAAGCTGTACGTGGGCAAGACCGTCCAGGAATTGAGGAGACGAATCTCCAAACACCGTAGTACCATCAATAATAAAGAAGACACTACCCTATCCAGGCATTTTCATAAATTCCATGGGGGTGATACTCGGTTGTTGCAGTTTTGGGGTGTCGTCCAGCTTAAACTGGGCCCCAGGGCGGGTAATTTAGATCGGAGACTCCTACAGGAAGAGGCACGGTGGATTCATCGGCTCGGCACTATAACCCCGCAGGGCCTGAATGAGGGGTTTACTTTCACTGCTTTTCTCTGATGTTGTTATTGTTGTCTTGTTTTTTGTTTGTTTTTTTGTTGTTTGTTTATTGTTTTTTGTTTTTTGTTTTTTGTTGTTTGCTTTGTTTGTTCTGATTTTGGTCTCTTGTATATGTGTCCCTGATGCATATTGTGGCTTCTCTCTTAGACGTATAAACACACAGCATTTATTGATATATGAGTGGATAGTTTAGCTCCCTACCTGTCCCTAACGATGAATTGTGGATACTTTCGTAATCCTTACGGGTTTCTATTTGCAATAATATCTTCAAAAATATTCAAAAAATAATAAAAATCTTATATTATCTAGGACCACATTTTTATGGCGGCCCCTTCATTCTCCCCTTAACATTTGGAATCAATATTTGGAATTGATATCCATCTGATATATAGTCAGCCCAATGGACTTTGAAATCCCTGTAGCTCATCAGCATTTACTTCCGATGCAGGATGAAGTGGAGATTTATTTATTTATCTATATATGCTCCCTAATAGAACAATGACACTATTTGCGTCTTGTTTGGCTGCGGGCACTTGTTTTTTGGTTACATCTTAGTCCAGGGCAAATAAGTCCGAGAAATTTATTAATTTACAAACGTTACCTTTTTTATCTATATGGCCGACCCATTCTAAGTCTGGATATCATCCATTTGCGCATGCGTCATTTCTACCTGGATCCTTGTATATGCCGTTCATTTGTACACTAATTACATTTTGAACCATGTCCTTGAATGATATGTATGTGCTTTGCGCACATTGCTGCTTCTTATTGGTCCATGTCTCCATCTTTCTTAACAGTAGTGGATACCACATATGTATATCGTTGCCTTGGAATAATCATACAGGTTTTCTTATACTATTAGGTTCTCTTATATTACTTACCTGCTACCTCTCGGTCCAGTGAATTGAAGTCCTATTCTTTCATGTATACACAGGCGCTATTGCCTGCCTTACATTATCATTATTACTGTAATCCTATTCTTATTTCCACTTTTTTCTAAGTTACGACTTTGCACCACTGCGCATGCGCGGTCCCTAAATGGACCAGCGTAGACGCTGTATAGCTATCTAATCACTATAGGACTTTTTAGACTATGTTCCCGATTGATAAGTGTGCGCTTGCGCACCTCCTCCTGTATGATTGGTTCCCCGAATGGTCTCCCATTGGTCCATGGATCAGCTGTGGAGGCTGGTATCCTTTCACTCCTGGTGATTGGTAGTTGGCACTGACGTACTGTGGTTTGCGTCATAGACGGACTTTACAAGAGGGGAGGAATTCCCGGCGCGCCGCCATTAGCCCCATTTCCCCTGAGGACGTTACAGCAGTAACGAAACATGTCGGGGGGGCTTTTCAAATTTTAATTCCTGCTTTGCTGGCTAAACTTAAGCACACACCTCAATCACTGACGGCTACGATAGCGGTCGTGTTACGTTGGCTCATAGGTGTGTTACACTAGTGCATGGGCAGCTGTCCTGCATACGTTTACCCGGCAATCTAGCGGTGACAATTTTAATTTTTATGTGGTCTGTTACATTGCTATATATAGCGTATTAAAGAATTTACTTTATTTAGTTATCATTTATCTTTATGGTAGTTGGAAAACAGGGCTTTTCTTGCCTAACGGCAACTAGCTAGTATTGTGTATTGCGCCCACCAACTACCCAGGATCTTTTTCATTTTTGTTAGCATTGATATTGGGTTAATTACCCATTTTTCTGATCCTGTTCCTACTCAGGAACACTTTACTAATCGTATACCTTGGTTATGGCAGGTTTCCTATCCAAAAAACCTAATTTAGAAACGCTATCTGCTGAGGTGGCATATGTTTTTTCTACTGAGAGTATTCCCTTACATCAGTTTGATGTCCATACTGCATTCAGGGACCTACAAAAGACATATCAGAAATATGTTCGATCATGCTGGGAAATAGCCAGCCTTGACACATATATTCAACAAAAAATAGTGTATAGAGGCTTACGCATTAACATCATACCGAATTCACATCGTGACAATACCACCTTTATGAAAGGTTGGGAAGAACTTCTAACTGATAGCTCCTTACGGATGCTTCACTATCTTTTGGATTTCGAAAAACAAAATCATAATAAAATTGGTGTCCAATTGGAAAAGGAAATAGCTGACATAAGGGTGTTTGAGTCTAGTCCTGAATTTAGTGTGGCAGAAAATAAATTGCAGAGTAATATTGAAAAATTACAAGGAGAAATTAAAGAACGCAAGCATCGGAAATATATCCGCGACCGTAGGGACTTTGACATAGGACAGGTGTATACATATAAAACACGGCAATACCCTCCTCCGAAACGCACTACCGTCTTTACTGATTTCTCTGAATCAGACACTTCTGGTACGGATGAATCTAGACAGTGTAATGACAGCCTTAGATTGGGAACAAAACGAAAAATAAAGAATAACAGACCGAGTCTTTCTAAAAGAACACCTGTGGCACCGAAGCAAACCACAATAGATTTTCCTTATCGTACCAAGTCATGTGCACCTACCACCTCCAACTCGCAATCCACCTCTTTTACATCTGTTCCGGTATCCCTGTCAAATATCTTGAGCATACCACCTACCCCTCAACCCATTGGCACAAATACAACCTCATATGCAGGGAACAACACTGGCAATACCCCTGTGATTCCCCCTACTACCTTTCCTTTTTTAGGACCAGTCAATGCACGATGGGGCACAAAATAACAACACCTAGCAATAATATGCTTAGGGACGAGGAGATGCAGATTTTCAATCTGTCATCCTGCATTTTGAATCCTCACCAAGAAACACTGCTACGTAAAGGGTTGTCGTATACTCCCACTCCTCCATACGACGATTTTATATGGACTAAGGACATCAATTTGTTCGCGAGGAAACTGGCCTTACATAAATATTTTAAAAGTAGTGCACATGACTGTACTAGTCAGAATCGTGAGGAAGCCAATACACTCAGGGACTTGGAAGGTCTGTTATATGAAAATGAATTTGGGGCCACCTCGGTTGTCGGCCCTCTTTCATCACTGAGACCCAAATCTAAACTTACCCCCCCCTTCGCACAGTATAGTCACATCGACATTTTTGTCAAAATGGTGTGTCATGATCTAAAGAAACTTAGAGGGGACAGATCAAGGGTCTTTGGCAACCTCAGTGATAATGAAAGAGGGGCTCTGGATGAGTTGTGCAGAAACGAGGAATTGGTCCTAAAACCCTCCGACAAAGGAGGTAACATAGTAATTATGGACCGGGGTGACTATGTTGCCATGGTCCACAGATTACTTAATGATAACACGACTTATACCATTCTTGGGAGCAATCCCACCGATGAATTTTTAGTAGAGCTATTTGCTCTTCTTGACGATGCCAAAAAAACTAAACTCATCACCCCTGATGAATTCAAACAGTTATACAATCCAACCCCCACTCTGGCAACATTCTATGCACTGCCCAAAGTCCATAAGGCCACCCGTCCTCTTCCTGGTAGGCCGATTGTATCAGGGAATGATAATTTGACCCAGGGCATTAGCCTATATGTAGATGAGATTTTGTCACCATTTGTCTCCTCTTTATCCTCCTATTTAAGAGATACTAAAGACACTGTCACCAGGATCCAAGAGATCAATGTTACACCTACCACTATGTTAGCCAGTATAGACGTGGAGTCATTGTACACCAATATTCAGCACAATTTAGGCCTTATTGCCGTTGAACACTTTTTGAGCACCAAAGGTATTCAATACCAATTACACAATGAATTTGTTTTATCACTTTTACGTTTTTTGCTCACACATAATTTTTTTGTATTTGACAAAAAATACTATCATCAAACAAAGGGCACGGCCATGGGCACTGTTTGCGCACCCACTTACGCAAATTTATTTTTAGGGTGGTGGGAAGACACTATCGTTTTCACTGATGATCTACTTTTCTTTACTTCTCACATTTTATTTTGGGGGCGTTACATTGACGATATTCTCATCCTTTGGGATGGAGATGTCAATACCTTCACTGACTTCATGTCTATACTCAACCATAATACAATAGGGATGAGATTCACTCATGAGATACATGATCATGAGATCAATTTTCTCGATCTCAAGATCTCTTTGGACCCTGGTGGCAGTGTCCAAACTGATATTTTCCGCAAAGCAACAGCCACTAATAGCTTCCTTCATTGGGATAGTTATCATCCACCCGCTTTGAAAAAAGGAATTCCAATCGGCCAATATTTGAGAGCCAAGAGAAATTGCTCCAACGACTTATCCTTCCAAACTGAATGCGACGGTCTGTATCATAAATTCCTGGCACGAGGATACCCCAAAAAATGGCTGCATAGGGCCTATGCCAGGGCCAAGGCATCTGATAGACCGAGTTTACTTCTAGATAAAGGGGCCACACGTGGCATTTCTAGATCACCTAGTGCCATACGATGTATAGGTACCTTTGACGTCTGCTCTCCTCAAGTCACTAATATCTTACGGAAGCATTGGTCTATACTTATTGCTGACCCTGACCTTAGGGACGCAATTTCGGCGAGTCCTAGCATTACTTATCGCAGGGGGAAAAACCTGCGGGAATTCCTAGTACATAGTCATCACTCTAGACGATCTAGTGCTCCATCTAGTTGGTTAAAATCATCTGTCAAGGGATCTCATCCATGTGGCAGATGATCTTTTTGCCCTCTCATGCCAACAGTTAAGAATTTCACTAATCCAGTGGATGGCAAACTGTATGAGATTCGACAATTCATTAATTGCCAATCTAGTGGAGTTGTATACATAGCGAAATGCCCATGTCCCAAGCTGTACGTGGGCAAGACCGTCCAGGAATTGAGGAGACGAATCTCCAAACACCGTAGTACCATCAATAATAAAGAAGACACTACCCTATCCAGGCATTTTCATAAATTCCATGGGGGTGATACTCGGTTGTTGCAGTTTTGGGGTGTCGTCCAGCTTAAACTGGGCCCCAGGGCGGGTAATTTAGATCGGAGACTCCTACAGGAAGAGGCACGGTGGATTCATCGGCTCGGCACTATAACCCCGCAGGGCCTGAATGAGGGGTTTACTTTCACTGCTTTTCTCTGATGTTGTTATTGTTGTCTTGTTTTTTGTTTGTTTTTTTGTTGTTTGTTTATTGTTTTTTGTTTTTTGTTTTTTGTTGTTTGCTTTGTTTGTTCTGATTTTGGTCTCTTGTATATGTGTCCCTGATGCATATTGTGGCTTCTCTCTTAGACGTATATACACACAGCATTTATTGATATATGAGTGGATAGTTTAGCTCCCTACCTGTCCCTAACGATGAATTGTGGATACTTTCGTAATCCTTACGGGTTTCTATTTGCAATAATATCTTCAAAAATATTCAAAAAATAATAAAAATCTTATATTATCTAGGACCACATTTTTATGGCGGCCCCTTCATTCTCCCCTTAACATTTGGAATCAATATTTGGAATTGATATCCATCTGATATATAGTCAGCCCAATGGACTTTGAAATCCCTGTAGCTCATCAGCATTTACTTCCGATGCAGGATGAAGTGGAGATTTATTTATTTATCTATATATGCTCCCTAATAGAACAATGACACTATTTGCGTCTTGTTTGGCTGCGGGCACTTGTTTTTTGGTTACATCTTAGTCCAGGGCAAATAAGTCCGAGAAATTTATTAATTTACAAACGTTACCTTTTTTATCTATATGGCCGACCCATTCTAAGTCTGGATATCATCCATTTGCGCATGCGTCATTTCTACCTGGATCCTTGTATATGCCGTTCATTTGTACACTAATTACATTTTGAACCATGTCCTTGAATGATATGTATGTGCTTTGCGCACATTGCTGCTTCTTATTGGTCCATGTCTCCATCTTTCTTAACAGTAGTGGATACCACATATGTATATCGTTGCCTTGGAATAATCATACAGGTTTTCTTATACTATTAGGTTCTCTTATATTACTTACCTGCTACCTCTCGGTCCAGTGAATTGAAGTCCTATTCTTTCATGTATACACAGGCGCTATTGCCTGCCTTACATTATCATTATTACTGTAATCCTATTCTTATTTCCACTTTTTTCTAAGTTACGACTTTGCACCACTGCGCATGCGCGGTCCCTAAATGGACCAGCGTAGACGCTGTATAGCTATCTAATCACTATAGGACTTTTTAGACTATGTTCCCGATTGATAAGTGTGCGCTTGCGCACCTCCTCCTGTATGATTGGTTCCCCGAATGGTCTCCCATTGGTCCATGGATCAGCTGTGGAGGCTGGTATCCTTTCACTCCTGGTGATTGGTAGTTGGCACTGACGTACTGTGGTTTGCGTCATAGACGGACTTTACAAGAGGGGAGGAATTCCCGGCGCGCCGCCATTAGCCCCATTTCCCCTGAGGACGTTACAGCAGTAACGAAACATGTCGGGGGGGCTTTTCAAATTTTAATTCCTGCTTTGCTGGCTAAACTTAAGCACACACCTCAATCACTGACGGCTACGATAGCGGTCGTGTTACGTTGGCTCATAGGTGTGTTACACTAGTGCATGGGCAGCTGTCCTGCATACGTTTACCCGGCAATCTAGCAGTGACAATTTTAATTTTTATGTGGTCTGTTACATTGCTATATATAGCGTATTAAAGAATTTACTTTATTTAGTTATCATTTATCTTTATGGTAGTTGGAAAACAGGGCTTTTCTTGCCTAACGGCAACTAGCTAGTATTTCCTTTGTTTTGGCACCACAAGACCTCTTCTAACCTGACATGGTGCCTGAAATATCATTTAAAAAAAGGAAGGCCCTAAAATCCACTGGGTGCTCCTTTGCTTCTGAGGCCGGTGTTTTAGTCCAGTACCCCACTAGGGCCACATGTGGGATGTTTCTAAAAACTGCAGAATCAGGGCAATAAATATTCCGTTGTGTTTCTCTGGTAAAAACCTTCAATCTTACAGGAAAAATCGATTAAAATGGAATTTCTGCCCCAAAAAAATGGAGTTTGCAAATTTCCCTTCCACATTGCTTTAATTCCTGTGAAACGCATAAAGGGTTAAGAAACTTTCTAAATACTGTTTTGAATACTTTAAGGGGTGCAGTTTTTAAAATGGGGTGATTTGTGGGAGTTCCTAATATATAAGGCCCCTTAAAGCCACTCAGATCCGTTCTGTTCCCTAAAAAAATAGGCTTTTGACATATTCTTGACAATGTGAGAAATTGCTGCTAAATTTATAAGCCTTGTAATGTCCCAGAAAAATAAAGGGATGTTTAAAAAATGTTGCAAACATAAAGTAGACATAAGGGAAATGTTGACTAGTAACTATTTTGTGTGGTATTACTATCTGTCTTACCAGCAGATACATTTGAATTTAGAAAAATGCTAATTTTTGCAATTTTTCTCCAAATTTTGGTGTTTTTCACAAAAACATTGAATTTATCAACCACATTTTTTCACTAACAAAAAGTACAATATGTCACGAGAAAACAATCTCAGAATCGCTTGGATAGGTAAAAGCAAAAATGAGGCTCTGTCATTTAGTCCAAAAGTGGCTGCGGCGGGAAGGGGTTAAAGCTACAGAGACAAAATATCAAAAGAAGGAAAGAAGAGAATGTTTCAGGTGCAACAAACAGGGACACCTAAAGAAGGACTGTACAATATGGAAAGCAGAACAGCAGAAACCATTTCCAAAAGGGACTAAACAAAAGGTCAAAACCACAATCTCTGATCCACGTGCAGATAATTGGAATGGCAGCTTTAAAGGGAGAAATGGGCAGATATTGCGTGGCGGTGTATTTTCTACGGAGCAACAAGTCACATGACAAGTGATAAAAGTTTTTTCACAGAACTTGACTTAAATAACAAGGAAACAATTTATCTTGCAGATGGAAGCAGAATAAATGCAGAAGGGACCGGGCATGGGATCTTAGTGATCGCCAGTCATCAATATGGGCACAACTTAGCTGTACCAGTAAAAGACGTGCTGTATGTTCCCAGTCTGGAAGGAGGACTGTTATCTGTGAAACGTTTCACAGCTAAAGGACTCACTGTAAAATGACAAGACGACACGTGTGTCATCCTGCACGGAAACGGGAGATAGTCAGCGCCAAAGCAGAGGAGCATTTATATCATCTCAACACTGTGAAGGAACAGGTGAGACTCTGCTCGCATGGACACAATGACTGTATTCACATGTGGCATAGACGTGTAGGTCACAACCATCCAGAAAGCAAATAGGAACTGCAAAAGCGGAACCTAACCACGGATCTTATAGTGTCCACTGGTCCAGTCACTGCTAGATGGGAATGTGGCATTAAAGCTACAAGGGCAACACTTCCTAAAGAAAGCGAGACCAGAGCCTTACAACCACGTGACCTAATACACAGTGATGTCTGTGGTCCTATGGAAGTGCCTACACCGAGCGGCAACAGATATATAGTGACCTTTATAATTGTTAGCCATAAAATGAATCACCTCCGGCACTTACATGCGATCTAATACACAGAAGAAAGCGGCTTTAACCCCTTCAGGACGCAGCGGCCATGAAAACGAAGTCGAATTTTTTCCAAATCTGACATGTGTCCCTTTATGTGGTAATAACTTGGGAATGCTTTTACCTATCCAAGCGATTCTGAGATTGTTTTCTTGGGACATGTTGTACTTTATATTAGTGGAAAAGTTTGGTCGATAAATTCAGTATTTATTTGTGAAAAACACCAAAATTTTGAGAAAATGTACAAAAATGATGATTTTTCTATAAAATATAAATGTATCTACTTGTAAGACAGATAATTATACCACACAAAATAGTTACTAGTTCACATCCCCCATATGTCTACTTTATGTTGGCATCGTTTTTCTAGGACGTTACACGGCTTAGAACTTTAGCAGCAATTTCTCACATTTTCAAGAAAATTTCAAAAGGCTATTTTTTAAGGGACCAGTTCAGTTCTGAAGTGGCTTTGAGGGGCCCATATATTAGAAACCCCCATAAATCACCCCATTTTGAAAACTGCACCCCTCAAAGTATTCAATACAGCATTCAGAGTGTTTTAACCCTTTTGGCGTTTCACAAGAATTACAGGTGAAATCTAAAATTATTCTTTTTTTTGTTAAAATTAATTTGTAATGCGTTTGGCTCTAGTGTGCTAATGGCAGAGGCCTCGAGAGCAAAGGAGCAATTAGCGGATTTTGGGGCCTCCTTTTTTTTAGAATATTTTTTAGGTGCCAAAACAGTTGAAACCCCCCCAAATTGACCCCATTCTGGAAACTACACCCCTCAAGGAATTTTTCTAGAGGTATAGGTAGCATTTTGACCCCACAGTTTTTTTTGCTAAATTTACTTGAATTAGTTTGTAAAAATGAAAATCTACTTTTTTTCTAAAAAAAAACTTTGAACTTTTTAATTTTTGGAAGGAATAAAGGAGAAAAAGAACACCAATATTTGTAAAGCAATTTCTCCCGATTACTGCAATACCCCAAATGTGGTAATAAACGTTAATTTGGACCCACAGCAGAGCTCAGAAGGGAAGGAGTGCCATTTGGATTTTGGAGTGCAGATTTTGCTGGAATTGTTTTCAGTGACATGTCGCGTTTGCTATGCGCTGGAGGGCCCAAAACAGTGGAAACCCCCCAAAAGTGACCCCATTTTGGAAAATACACCCTCAATGAATTTTTCTAGGGGTAAAGGTAGCATTTTAACTACACAGTTTTCTTGCTAAATGTATTTGAATTAGTCTGTGAAAATGAAAATCTACTTTCTTTCTGAAAAAAAACATAGAATTTTGTAATTTTTGGAAGGAATAAAAGGAGAAAAAGCACCCCAACATTTATAAAGCAATTTCTACTGATTACGGACATACCCCATATGAGGTAATAAACTGCTGTTTGGACCCACGGCAGGGCTCATAAGGGAAGGAGAGCCATTTGAATTTTTGGAGCACAGATTTTGTTGGAATGCTTTTAGGCCACCATATTGCATATGCAGAGCCCCTGAGGTATTAATACAGTGGAATTCCCCAAGAATGATGCCATTTTAGAATCTATACCCATAAAGGAAAGGAATTAATCTAGTGGCCTAGTAAACTTGTCCCCACAGGTGTTTGTTAGAAATGGTCCATGAAAAATGAAAAATCTAATGTTCTCAATTTTTTTCCTAAGATGTAATAGGAGAAATAGCACGGCAAAAGTTTTTACACAATTTCTACTGAGTACGGCAACACCCCATATGTGGATGTAAACTGGTGTTTAGGCACACGGTTGGGCTGAAGAAATAAGGAGCACTATGCAATATTTCAGGCCCACTATGGTGGTATTTATCACATTGTGCCATGATTACAGATGATCTGAGGTGTCAAAATATTATAAACCCCACAGAAGTAACCCAATTTTTGAAGCTACACCCCTCAAAGAATTTACATGGGGGTATAGTGAGAATTGTGACTTTCTGACGGACACCTCTCATGGTATTCATCTAGGGGTATAATAAGAATTATTAGTTGTGAAGTTGGCAGCCTAAAAATCCCGCACTGGAGGGAGGTGGAATGGCAGGTCAAAATGCAGCCCAGAAAATACATTTATTAAAAACATATGAAAAATTATTTTTTTGCTGAGGTAACACATCTACTCTGCATTTTATCCTCTCACTTAGCTTTATAATCCGGGTGAGGGGGTCACTCCCTCCATTACTATTCCAGCTGCCTACAGGGCATAGTGTATTGGGTATAGGGAGAATATTTAATATAGTTTATTTGGGGTTTTTATTAATATTACAATTAGGTAAAGGACTTGTCAGTGAAAACAAAATGTTATGGCCAATATGGAAGACTGAAGGTGGACGAAGAATTAAATAAAATAAAATTAAAAGTCTAAAGAAGTGTCGTAAATTTGAAAACACTGGAGAGACAATCTGAGGTTTGTGGGGGACGTTTCGCACATATATCGCGTGTCCCTCCTGATGCCTTGTTTTGAGCACACGTGACATCTTTTCTGGGGCCTCTGTTTTTTTCCAGTGGGGTGGGGGGGGGGGGGGGGGCTTCAGTGATGAAATGTTGGCCGGGTACAGCTTCTTATACTATACCCTTGTTTTGCGCATGGCGCTGTGTGGTTTGATGACTTAATCTTAAAGATCAACGCCACCCATAAATGTATTGTACACACAAGGGTTTGCGGGATTGGGTGGTGGATCCGCATACAGGGACAAGGCTCCGGCTGCCATTAGTAATGGTGGTCAGGATCAGGACGTCTCCTCTGTCTCTGTATCTGAGGAGCAGCAGATCTTCTCTGCAGACGGCCCTGCTCTCTCCCACCCTTTACGACTGTCCTAGCAGAGTTTTGGGGAGACCTTTATGGTTTTCCCGGATTGTGCCGCAGGTCAATGTGGATCGGGACGCAGGGACTTTAAACCATCGGGACACTATTGTAGAAATTATCTATATATAAATGGTACACTTTGCCAAGCAGCAGATGCACAAGGTCCCACACAAATCGTCCCGCTGACTCCTAGGATGGGGGGGGGGGGCATTCAGGGGATCAATTTTAGAGTCCTTTCCCTCATACACCCTGAAGCGATGGGTATACCCGGGGGCACTCCCACAGATTTTATATAATTTAACAACGTACCGGGCCCTTTTGTTTGGAAGGTGCTGCCTAAACCTGAGTCTTCCCTCAAAACAAACAAGGGATTCATCCACCGCAATATTCTGTATAGGGATATCATTTTGGGAAAAGGTTTGACAATAATGGTCTATTATTGGCCTTATTTAAAAAAAACAGTCAACATTTGGGGCATCTGGGGGTGGGCAGCGACTGTTATCACTAAAATGCAGGAATTTAATTATCGCCTCAAAGCGTGTCCTGCTCATTATTGTGCGGTGGAGAGGGGGGCTATATAATCTATCAGAGGACCAGTCATCTCTAATAGGGGGCTTTTTATAATGCCAAAACTTAAACATGCCCCAGAATGTATGCAGCTCTGTTGTATTTGTTGGAGTACAATTTCGGCCTCTGGCATAGTAGGGGGTCAGGGGTTTTGGAGATAAACGGAGCAGCATAGATGTTCGTCTGCTCAACCAATAAATGTATTAGGGAGTCAGAAAAAAAATCAATGGCCTCGAACCCTGTGGCATCAAATTGATCCCTGAGGAGGCTGTAAAATCAGGCACTTGGGGCTATAATTATCTGCAGCTACCCGTGATAATCCGGGCATAGCAGCACCTGCGACTCTTCCGCGCTGACGGGGGGGTTCAGAGTTAGTTTCTCTAGATTCAGATGAAATCACAAACTGCTTCACCTTCACCTGCTGAGTCTGTATCTGAGAATAACATTTGGTTTGTCACATCAGCGGTGTAAAGCCTTTGGCCCATATTTTATATTTCTAACTGGAGATGACAAGCGATGACAGGTCTGATGACAGGTGATGACAGCTCTGATGACAGGTCTGCTGACAGGCGATGACAGGTCTGATGACAGGTGATGACAGGCGATGACAGGCGATGACAGGTCTGATGACAGGTCTGATGACAGGCGATGACAGGTCTGATAACAGGCGATGACAGGTCTGATGACAGGCGATGACAGGTCTAATGATAGGCGATGACAGGTCTGATGACAGGCGATGACAGGTCTGATGACAAGCGATGACAGGCGATGACAGCTCTGATGACCGTTGTATTTTTTTAAAAATATTTAAACTGAACAATAGGAGCGGAGCGTCCACCAGTGACCCTGCTGTATTTAAAAGTGGGGATACCCTACCTACCTACCAAATTCTAAATGAGAGGTGTCATTTCTACCTAACCGGGACCTCGGGCAGTGGGCAATCTAGGGTTATACAGCTGGGTACAGGGGATGAGAGGCGATGACAGGACTGAGTGCAGGACTGAGGACAGGTTTAGTGACACTGATCACCAGATGATGGAGGTTGTAGTGTTTTATCAGATGGTGAGGGGACTGATCGCCGGCTTTTTGTACATTTTCATCCCTATCTACACAGCATCTGGCTCTGTCAGGCTCCAGGACACAGTTGAGCCCTCACAGAGCAGGAGATGCCGGTAAAACAATACGTCTGCGTTGTGATTGGCCAGTCAGTACAGACTGGCCAAACACAGCGCTCACCGGCATGGGACCATTCTGATTGGATCCATGCCGGCATCTCCTGCCGGTAACTCTGCTTTAGAGCTGAGTTGCCGGTTCTGTCACTGTGTCGCTTCACACAGTGACAGTTTAAAGTCCTGACATGCTTGGTACATAGGACTGCAGTAAGTTACTTGCAATACCGACGTACCAGACACGTCATTTTGTGGGAAGGGGTAAATGTGACAGTGCCCCCCTCCCCCTTTACCTACAGGGCCCCTGCTTTATAGGGAAATAGTATAGAAAAGACATGGAGGCGTTGTCCATAGCAACCAATCAGATTCCTGGTTTTATTTTTTATTTTTTTAAACTTTCATTTTTATTTGCCTTTTTCCAATTTTACATAATAACATTTCAATACAACATTGAACTTTGAAAAACAATTTAACATTTGCCAAAATGTATGGACATCATTACCTTCACAAAATATTACACAGTAGAACGTCCATACAACACATAGCCAACCATCCCATTCCACCTCCAGTCTTCCGTCCCACCATAAAGACCTGTGCAAGTAGTCTAACAATACCTGGTAGTGTCCTAATATCTGTCTCCCTGATACCTCTAGGATATCTCCAATGCTCCCAAAGAGCCACTAAGGTGTTCTCTTGCGTACCACGCTGTCTGTCGAAACGAGGACATCAATTCTCTGATCTCCTGATCATCGAATTGAGTAACAATGAATCGTTTCCATTTGGCGAAAAAGTGGATTGTTTCCTTTTCTTTATGTCGTTCTGTTTCTAGACGTTCTATATTCAAGAGCTTCTTCAGCTGTATAGTCACTTCTGATATTGTTGGGAGTTCCCTAATCAGCCAGTTCTGCAATAGACATCTTTTTGCTACCATGAGGACAGTATGTATTATTGAGGGCACCCGTCTAGATATCGCTGTATCCTCTTCCTCAGGTGGTCTCACCTGATGGAATAACATACATTGTGGAGACATTGGTAGGGATGTTGCCCAGAATGTTGTTGCAAACCTGCACATTTCCCCCCAAAAGTCTTGGGTAGCGTGACAGCTCCAAATCCCGTGGTACATATCAGATTTGGCCAATTGACATTTAGGACAAGCAATTCTCCTATCCGGATTAGAGGCAGAAGCCGGGATCTTGAAACCATAAATAGCATTATGCATCATTTAGAAATACGACTCCCTCCACCTCTCATTTATAATTTCCTTTCTAACTGTCTTCCACCCTTTCAGTATAACTTCCGCTATATCCGAATCCCCCGTCACTCTCTCCCACATTTTATAGCAATCCTTAGGATTCTGCTTAATGACTCTATTTCTAATGATGTTATATAATGAGGATATCGAAGCTTTTTCCAATCTCGGGCCTATAATTTCATCAAAAGTGTGTATTAACGCTTCCTCGTGCAGTGACTGCAACCTCTCTCTGCAAAACGCCACAATCTGCATTATGGGAAAATCATGTTTATCAGCCAAATTATATCTGTCTTTGATTTCCCTCATCGTAAGCCACCTTGGATGTTCAGAGTGCATTAGGTGTTGTGCCAGCAGAATGTTTTTTTCCCACCACTCTCTAAAGAGGATATTGTCCATCCCCTGCGGGAATTCTGGGTGACCCCATAGCGGCATCCTTTTTGACAGTAGAAACGGTACCTTAAATAACTTTCTCCAGATCTTCCAAGTTGCTATGGTATCTCTAAATAATATGGAGTGCTTCACATCGGAAGGGAGTTTAGAGTATCTGGTGTGTAATAGGGTCATAAGGTTCCAAGGTGCTGCTAATTGTTGTTCCAGTTCCCCATTTGAAAAGTGGCTAGTACCCTGTATCCAGTCCAAAAAATGTTGGAACAGACAAGCCAAATTATAACCCCTGACACTTGGGAAATTTATCCCCCCCCCCCCTCTTCCTTGCAATGCATTAACTTGACTAATGCAATCCTGGGGCGTTTTCCGTTCCAAATGAAGCGCGAGAAAGCAGTGTGTACTTTTTTTTATATCTATATGTTTCAGCAGGATTGGCAGAGTTTGTAAGGGGTAAAGTAATTTCGGGAAACTCATCATTTTTACTAGATGACACCTCCCCATAAATGTGAGTGGAAGGTGATGCCACCTATGCAGTTCTTGTGTGATCTTGGATATTAGTGTATATAAAGTATCCGGTGTCCTCCCTATTTTAATGCCCAGGTATGTGATGTAATGCGCAGCTGTTTGGATTGGGATCCCTGCTCTGGACCAATAGTCATTTGAATGCGGATGATCTAGTTCCAGTAATTCACTTTTTGCTATATTGATTTTGTATCCTGAAAACTCCCCAAACCCATTAATTTTTTCTAACAGACCCCTCAATTGCCATGAATATCAGAATATCGTCCGCAAACAGAGTAAGCCGAACCTCCTGGTCCCCCACTCGTATGCCCTGGAAAACATTGCTTGACTCCAAATATCTAGCCAGGGGCTCTAAGGCCAAGTCAAAAAGTAAAGGCGACAGTTGACATCCCTGTCTGGTACCCTTTTCCAATATGAATGCTTCTGATATAAAGCCAGGGGTCTGTACCTTAGCTTTCGGGGACTCATAAAGTCCTCGTAATAGAGTCCTGACGTTTCCCTTGATATTCATTTTGTCCATCCCCAGCCAGCACCACCTCACGTTATCAAGCGCCTTTTCAGCATCGAGTGTCAGCAATGCCGGCGATTCACCTGGCTGAGGACGGTGACGCACCCTATCCAGAACGGTCAGTACCTTACGTAAGTTTTCTACTTCCGATCTTCCTTTTATAAATCCTACCAGTGCCGGTGCAATAAGGTCAGGCATTAGGATCGACATCCTCTTTGCCATTATTTTTGTTAAGGCCCCATGCACACGACAGCCATTCACTTTCATTGAACACTGACACCTTTCCGTAGCACTACTGAAGGGTGTCAGTGCCGTGGAAATGTTCCGGGAATTATGGAACATGTCCGTTCTTTCGCATTTTGCGGGCCGTGCTCCCATACTTTGTATGGGAGCACGGCCCGAAAATGCGGCTGACAGTCAGCGGCCGGCCGTGCCCGCAATCGCGGGCTGTGATTACGGGCACGGTCGTGTGCATGGGGCATTAGATTTTGAGATCTTGATCTATAAGTGAGATGGGTCGATAAGATCCTGGATTCAAAAGATCTTTCCCCGGCTTGGGTAAAACTTTGATATAAGCCATATTAGATCCCGCCTGTATTGTGCCAGAGTTCAATACCACATTGTAGTATTCTAACAACGTAGGGGCAATTTGGTCCAACATAGCCTTGTAAAATTCCCCCGTGTACCCATCTGGACCCGGGGACTTGCCATTGTGCAGATTTTTTACCACTCTGCTAACTTCCTCCAACGAGATAACCTCATTGTAAAAATCATATAAAACAGAGTTTATCTCGTGCGGCCCCCTTTGAATTTGTCCCTCCCTATTTTTCATGGCTAAAATCTGAGAAGAAGGAAACCTGCCCTTTGCTAGCCGTGCCAGAAGTTTCCCCGACTTATTTCCATATCGAAACAGGTCCGCTTCAAAGTGTGCTCTGTAGATTCTTTCCTTCCTATCCAACCACAGCTCATAATCTTGCCTAGCAGCAATTCATTTCTTCCTATCCGAATCTAATAGAGAGGACATGTAGGTAGTATATGTCGATCTAAGGTGTAAGCTAGCTGCCTTATAAGATTGCGTCGTCTTTTTTTTATATGTACTCACATAGGCTATTAATCTACCTCTCAGGACCGCTTTAGCCGTGGCCCAATATAGCGCAGGTGTTGCCTTATGAGGCTCATTATCAAGTGCAAATTCTAACCACCGCCCCTTCATTGTCTCCACAAATGTCTCGTCCTTAAGCAAAAAGGATGGAAACCTCCACAAGAAATCGCTACCCCTCGGATGAGTGTCCGTTATGGAGATTGTTACCGGGGCATGATCCGAAATAAGTATGTCCCCTATCCCTGAATCCGCAACCCTTCCTACCAGTTGTGCCGAACAAAAAAGATAGTCAATACGTGACCATGAGTGGTGTACGTGCGAGAAATGAGTGTATTCTCTACGATCTGGATGAGCCTCTCGCCAGACATCCCTGAGATTTGCTAATTGTAAAAAAGGAGGTAGGACCGTATCTGATATTGGGGGGACCCCGTCTCTGACTGTTCGCTGTCTATCTTCACCTACATGCATCACGGAATTAAAATCTCCCCCCACTATTTTGTTCGCTTGTGGATCTTGTTGGAGTTTCAGACCTAAGTTTTGGTAAAACACTCTATTATCCCCATTGGGGCCATAAACATTGTATAAACTAAGATTTTCCCCGCTGACCTCCACGTGAAGTTTTATCCATCTACCGTCTGTGTCCGTTTCTTGGGATAACATTTTGTGGGCTAGATTTCTATGAAATAAAATCAATACCCCCGCTTTACCCTTCGCCACCGGAGATCCGCAGACATCTCCCACCCACAGTTTTTTCATACGATCAAACTCCGGAGTATCTAAGTGAGTCTCCTGTAAGAAAACCACATCGGGTTTTAGACAATTCAGGTACCTCAGAATTGTAATCCTTTTATTGGGAGATTTAAGTCCCTTTACATTCCATGAAATAACTTTCATAAAGGTTGAGTTGTGGGAAAGATATCAGCGTGACAATACCCGAACCAAAAACTGACATAGAATGTTGACAACAAGGCTACGGCATTAGTAAATGATGGACCAGCCAATATGTTAGTAGGTGGATGGATTTTTCCGTAATATCCCCGTCCATACCGTCTCAGTTGCAAAACATCTTTACATATGGCAATATAATGTAAAAACAGTAACATTCTTATACATCAGGAAACATAACTTGAGAAAACCGTGCCCTGCATGGGCTTGTACATAATACATTTGGTGAACAGATCTATTCTGATGCACCCTCTTTAGTATCGGGACTTCTCTTTTTTCCTGCATGTGAAGAGAATCTCCCCCCGCACCCCCGGTTATAACATTTTCAAAGCGTGAACCCACGGCTTAACTGGGAGATCCTCTACCCTCCAACCCCCCAATGCGGGTACCAAGAGAAAGGCAGCATATGTTCGATGTCCATCGTGCTCCGTTAAGATACACTCTGAGTCCGCCGCTCTTACCCGACCATCATAGATAACCAGTGGCGAGAGTCAATCAGTCCGGACCTCTGGCCACCCGGGAAGGGCGTGGGGATCGGCGATCTCTAGGGCCGGAGTCCAAAACCCGGCCTTCCTTACGACTCCAGACATTATCTCTCTCTCCGTTGTCTTCTTGACTACGTCTGGGTACTGGGTCTCCGCTTTGGTTTCCATCTCTGACATCGTGCAAAATTAGAGCCTCTTCTGCTTCCTCCGGGGAGCAAAATGTCTTGGTACGCCCATCCCGACCAAAAACCCTTAGGCTTTATTCAGACGAACGTGAAAAAGGTCCGTGCAACGCATGTGATTTGCACGCGCGTTGCACGGACCTATATGTGTCTATGGGGCCGTGCAGACATTTCCGTGGTTTTTCCTCAGCGTGAGTCCGCTGAAAAAAAGTCACGACATGTCCGTTCTTTGGGCGTTTTGCACGCATCACGCACCCATTGAAGTCAATGGGTGCGTGAAAACCACGCATGCCGCACGGAAGCACTTCCGTGCGAACTGCGTGATTCGCGCAACAGCTGTCAAAAGGATGAATGTAAACAGAAAAGCACCATGTGCTTTTCTGTTTACAAACATCCAAACGGAGTGTCTTTGAGAAGAGCGAACCCGGACAACCGAACCGAACCCGGCAAAAAAATATCCGGTACGCGACGTCAGGAGATAGTCACTGTCCAGGGTGCTGAAAGAGTTAAACTGTTTCAGCACCCTGGACAGTGACTTCCGATCACAATATACATGAACGTGTTAAAATAAAAAGTTCTAACTTACCGATAACTCCCGGCTTCTTCATCCAGTCTGACCTCCCGGGATGACAATTCAGTCCAAGTGACAGCTGCAGCCAATCACAGGCCAAGCACAGGCTGCAGCGGTCACATGGACTGCCGCGTCATCCAGGGAGGTGGGACCAGATGTGAAGAGAGGCGCGTCACCAAGGACGCGTCACCAAGGCAACGGCCGGGAAGTTCTCGGTAAGTACGAACCTCTTTTTTTGTTAACAGGTTGCTAGATATGGTGATCGGAATTCACTGTTGAGGGTGCTGAAAGAGTTACTGCCAATCAGTTAACTCTTTCAGCACCCTGGACAGTGACTGACGCCGGCTAGAATCATCTCTATGATGGCGGCTGCGCGAAAATCACGCAGCCGCGCATCATACACGGATGAAACGCCACGTTCGTGTGAATCCGGCCTTAAGGTAGCCGGATACCGCAATTGGAAACGCTGTTGTCTTTGAAAAAGTGTGGAACAAATCTTGCTGAAAGCTCTCTGTTGTTTCGCTACTTCAGCTGAATAATCTTCAAAGAGTAGGAGTTTAAAGCCTTGTATTTCCAGGGGCTGAGCTTTTTTGGGCTAAGCTCGCAGTAGTGACACCTCGTCATTGAAATCCAGGAATTTCATAATGACTTGTCCGGGTCTTTGTTGACCATTCGTTAGGTCATCCCTGTTGTACTGAGGATCTGGTCCTATACGATGGGCTCTTTCCACCCGGCAATAATATCCAAGCCCCAAGGCCTTAGGCAAGTCCTTCTCGCAAAGCGCTTGCAAATCAGACGATTTACATTTTTCGGGTAGGCCCACCATCCTGAGGTTGTTTCGGCGGGATCTGTTCTCTATATCCTCCACCTTATCTCCCAGTCGCTTATTTTCCACCAATGACTTCCGCAGGGTGGAATGTATGGTCAGATTTTCATCCTCCAGCAGAGCAAGTCGTTGTTCCAACTCGTCCAGTCTCGTGCCATACTCAGTGACTTTCTTTTGCAGTCTGTTAAAGGAGGCTTGAATCGTAAGTTCTAGAGTCTTTTGTATATCCGGAGCGATACACTTAGCCACTTCCATAGCCAGTTTCTTGTAATCGATCAGGGCAACTCCCTCCTGAGAAATAGCCCTCTCCTCCAGGTCAATCTCTGTATCACTCCCGATTGAATCAGACAGTTGCATCCCCTGCGAGGACGGGGTCTCCACTTACCGCCCCCCCCTCTTAGCCTCTTTTGTCAGGGTATTAATTTTTTGCCCGCTGAGCAGCAAATATCTTTCCATAGAGAGCTTCCCGCTCTGATCTGCACCTTCTGTTATAATGCTAAGAGTGCAGGTTTAGATGTGACTGGAGTGTAGGATCTGAGGTAGATATGGAATTGAGAATGCAGCTTTGGCTGTGACTGGAGTAAAGTATGCAGCTATGGCTGTGACTGGAGTAGAATATGCAGCTTTGGCTTTGACTGGAGTAGAATATGCAGCTTTGGCTGTGACTGGAGTAGAATATGCAGCTTTGGATGTGACTGGAGTAGAATATGCAGCTTTGGCTGTGACTGGAGTAGAATATGCAGCTCTGACTGTGACTAGAGTAGAGTATGCAGCTTTGACTGACTGGAGTAGAGTATGCAGCTTTGGCTGTGACTAGAGTAGAGTATGCCGCTCTGACTGACTAGAGTTATGCAGCTTTGACTGACTGGAGTAGAGTATGCAGCTTTGGCTGTGACTGGAGTAGAGTATGCAGCTTTGGCTGCTGACTGGAGTAGAGTATGCAGCTTGGCTGTGACTAGAGTAGAATATGCAGCTTTGGCTGTGACTGGAGTAGAATATGCAGCTTTGGCTGTGACTAGAGTAGAATATGCAGCTTTGGCTATGACTAGAGTAGAGTATGCAGCTCTGACTGTGACTGGAGTAGGGTATGCAGCTTTGGCTGCTGACTGGAGTAGAGTATGCAGCTTTGGCTGTGACTAGAGTAGAGTATGCAGCTTTGGCTGTGACTAGAGTAGAGTATGCAGCTTTGGCTGTGACTAGAGTAGAGTATGCAGCTTTGGCTGTGACTAGAGTAGAGTATGCAGCTCTAGCTGTGACTAGAGTAGAATATGCAGCTTTGGCTGTGACTGGAATAGAGTATGCAGCTTTGGCTGCGACTGGAGCAGAGTATGCAGCTTTGGCTGCTGACTGGAGTAGAGTATGCAGCTCTGACTGTGACTAGAGTAGAGTATGCAGCTTTGGCTGTGACTGGAGTAGAGTATGCAGCTTTGGCTGCTGACTGGAGTAGAGTATGCAGCTTTGGCTGTGACTAGAGTAGAGTATGCAGCTTTGGCTGTTACTAGAGTAGAGTATGCAGCTCTGGCTGTGACTAGAGTAGAATATGCAGCTTTGTCTGTGACTGGAATAGAGTATGCAGCTTTGTCTGTGACTGGAGCAGAGTATGCAGCTTTGGCTGTGACTGGAGTAGAGCAGTGTAATGAGGGATTAGAGTATCTCTTCACCCAGAGTAACAGTGGCCGCTCCCGAACCGGAAGTGAAGCCCTCCTTCACTGTGTCTATCTCAGCGTGCGCCGGACCAGCGTTCCACACTCACTCCCACTTCCAATCACTCCTGAGACACTCTGTCTCACCTCCAAGCCGGATCCTGCGCGCTCCCCCTCTCAGTACCGGATCCCGAGACGACGCGTGGTGCACCCCGTACTCCCGCCGCGCTGCACATGTAAGCAGCGGCAATCTTCCGTGCCTCCTGTTGCTGCCCCCGCACTGACAGCTGGCCTCTGGACTTGGCCGTTTCCCCGTGTTCCCACGCTTCGGTGGCTGGTCTGCGCCGCGTATAGCGGCTGTTGCAATAGTTTTACCTGGCTGGGTGCGGGAGTTCCTCTTCCCTGCGTCCTCACATGCAGGCGCCGGAACCGGAAGTCCTCGGTTTTATTTTTCTTAGTCAGATTTGAAAATGAAAGAAGTGATCTGATTGGTTGCTATGGACAATGTTCCCATGCTTTATACCTGTTCAGTTTTTCTACTCCACATCTGCCCAGAAGTAACCATAGCAACCCCAATAATAGTGACAGCTACTGACCCCAATAATAGTGACAGCTACTGACCCCAATAATAGTGACAGCTACTGACCCCAATAATAGTGACAGCTACTGACCCCAATAATAGTGACAGCTACTGACCCCAATAATAGTGACAGCTACTGACCCCAATAATAGTGACAGCTACTGACCCCAATAACAGGTACAGCTACTACCCCAATAATAGTGACAGCTACTGACCCCAATAGTAGTGACAGCTACTGACCCCAATAATAGTGACAGCTACTGACCCCAATAATAGTGACAGCTACTGACCCCAATAACAGTGACAGCTAATGACCCCAATACTAGTGACAGCTATTGACCCCAATAATAGTGACAGCTACTGACCCCAATAATAGTGACAGCTACTGACCCCAATAATAGTGACAGCTACTGACCCCAATAACAGTGACAGCTACTGACCCCAATAATATTGACAGCTACTGACCCCAATAATAGTGACAGCTACTGACCCCAATAACAGTGACAGCTACTGACCCCAATAATAGTGACAGCTACTGACCCCAATAATAGTGACAGCTACTGAGCCTAATAATAGTGACAGCTACTGACCCCAATAATAGTGACAGCTACTGACCCCAATAATAGTGACACCTACTGACCCCAATAATAGTGACAGCTACTGAGCCTAATAATAGTGACAGCTACTGACCCCAATAATAGTGACACCTACTGACCCCAATATTAGTGACAGCTACTGACCCCAATAATAGTGACAGCTACTGACCCCAATAATAGTGACAGCTACTACCCCCAATAATAGTGACAGCTACTGACCCCAATAATAGTGACAGCTACTGACCCCAATAATAGTGACAGCTACTGACCCCAATAACAGTGACAGCTACTGACCCCAATAATAGTGACATCTACTGACCCCAATAATAGTGACAGCTACTGACCCCAATAATAGTGACAGCTACTGACCCCAATAATAGTGACAGCTACTGACCCCAATAATAGTGACAGCTACTGACCCCAATAATAGTGACAGCTACTGACCCCAATAATAGTGACAGCTACTGACCCCAATAACAGTGACAGCTACTGACCCCAATAACAGTGACAGCTACTGACCCCAATAATAGTGACATCTACTGACCCCAATAATAGTGACAGCTACTGACCCCAATAATAGTGACAGCTACTGACCCCAATAACGGTGACAGCTACTGCCCCCAATAATAGTGACAGCTACTGACCCCAATAATAGTGACAGCTACTGACCCCAATAATAGTGACAACTACTGACCCCAATAATAGTGACAGCTACTGACCCCAATAATAGTGACAGCTACTGACCCCAATAATAGTGACAGCTATTGACCCCAATAATAGTGACAGCTACTGACCCCAATAATAGTGACAGCTACTGACCTCAATAATAGTGACAGCTACTGACCCCAATAATAGTGACAGCTACTGACCCCAATAACAGTGACAGCTACTGACCCCAATAATAGTGACAGCTACTGACCTCAATAATAGTGACAGCTACTGACCCCAATAATAGTGACAGCTACTACCCCCAATAATAGTGTCAGCTACTGACCCCAATAATAGTGACAGCTATTGACCCCAATAATAGTGACAGCTACTGACCCCAATAATAGTGACAGCTACTGACCCCAATAACAGTGACAGCTACTGACCCCAATAATAGTGACAGCTACTGACCCCAATAATAGTGACAACTACTGACCCCAATAATAGTGACAGCTACTGACCCCAATAATAGTGACAGCTACTGACCCCAATAATAGTGACAGCTATTGACCCCAATAATAGTGACAGCTACTGACCCCAATAATAGTGACAGCTACTGACCTCAATAATAGTGACAGCTACTGACCCCAATAATAGTGACAGCTACTACCCCCAATAATAGTGTCAGCTACTGACCCCAATAATAGTGACATCTTCTGACCCCAATAATAGTGACAGCTACTGACCCCAATAATAGTGACAGCTACTGACCCCAATAATAGTGATAGCTACTGACCCCAATAATAGTGACAGCTACTGACCCCAATAATAGTGACAGCTACTGACCCCAATAATAGTGACAGCTACTGACCCCAATAATAGTGACAGCTACTGACCCCAATAACAGTGACAGCTACTACCCCCAATAATAGTGACAGCTACTTACCTCAATAACAGTGACAGCTACTGACCCCAATAATAGTGACAGCTACTGACCCCAATAATAGTGACAGCTACTTACCTCAATAACAGTGACAGCTACTGACCCCAATAATAGTGACAGCTACTGACCCCAATAATAGTGACAGCTACTTACCCCAATAATAGTGACAGCTACTTACCTCAATAACAGTGACAGCTACTGACCCCAATAATAGTGACAGCTACTGACCCCAATAATAGTGACAGCTACTGACCCCAATAATAGTGACAGCTACTTACCTCAATAACAGTGACAGCTACTGACCCCAATAATAGTGACAGCTACTGACCCCAATAATAGTGACAGCTACTGACCCCAATTATAGTGACAGCTACTGACACCAATAATAGTGACAGCTACTGACCCCAATAACAGTGACAGCTACTGACCCCAATAATAGTGACAGCTACTGACCCCAATAATAGTGACAGCTACTGACCCCAATAAGGCCTCATTTACACGAGCGTGTGCGTGTTGCGCGCGCAAAAAACGCTGCGTTTTGCGCGCGTTTGTATGGCGTATGCACTGCGTATACGCAGACTTGTTGCGTTTTAAACGCGCAAAAGGCATTTGACAGCTCCGTGTGTCATGATGCGCGGCTGCGTGATTTTCACGCAGCCGCCATCATAGAGATGAGGTAGTCGAGGCCCGTCACTGTCCAAGGTGCTGAAAGAGCTAACTGATCGGCAGTAACTCTTTCAGCACCCTCGACAGTGAATGCCGATCACAATATACACCAACCTGTGAATATAAAAAGACTTTCATACTTACCAAGAACTTCCTGCTTCCCCCAGTCCGGGCTCCCGGCCGTTGCCTTGGTGACGCGTCCCTCTCTTGCCATCCGGCCCCACCTCCCAGGATGACGCCGCAGTCCATGAGACCGCTGCAGCCTGTGATTGGCTGCAGCCTGTGCTTGGCCTGTGATTGGCTGCAGCTGTCATTTGGACTGAACTGTCATCCCGGGAGGTCGGACCGGAGTTATCGGTAAGTCAGAACGTCTTTTTTTTTTTACAGGTTCATGGATTTTCGGAGCGGAAGTCACTGTCCATGGTGCTGAACCAGTTTAACGCTTTCAGCACCGTGGGCAGTGACTGTCTCCTGACGTCGCGTACCCGAACATTTTTTGCCGTGTTCGGTTAATACGAGTTCGGCCGAACCCGGTGAAGTTCGGTGCGCTCATCTCTAATTTGACACTCCGTTTGGATGTTTGTAACCAGAAAAGCACGTGGTGCTTTTCTGTTTACATTCATCCTTTTGACAGCTCTTGCGTGATTTTCGCGCATGCAACGCAGGACCGTCAGTGTGGCATGCGTTGTTTTCACGCACCCATTGAAGTCAATGGGTGCGTGTTGCGTGAAAAACGCAAGAATATAGAACATGTCGTGAGTTTTACGCAACGCACTCACGCTGTGCAAAATTCACGCATCGTCTAAACAGCCCCATAGACTATTATAGGTGCGTACGACACGCGTGAAAAGCACGCGCGTCGCACGCGCGTATAATACGCTCGTGTAAATGAGGCCTAATACTGACAGCTACTGACCCCAATAACAGTGACAGCTACTGACCCCAATAACAGTGACAGCTACTGACCCCAATAATAGTGACAGCTAATGACCCCAATACTAGTGACAGCTATTGACCCCAATAATAGTGACAGCTACTGACCCCAATAATAGTGACAGCTACTGACCCCAATAATAGTGACAGCTACTGACCCCAATAATAGTGACAGCTACTGACCCCAATAATAGTGACAGCTACTGACCCCAATAATAGTGACAGCTACTGACCACAATAATAGTGACAGCTACTGACCCCAATAATAGTGACAGCTACTGACCACAATAATAGTGACAGCTACTGACCCCAATAATAGTGACAGCTATTGACCCCAATAATAGTGACAGCTACTGACCCCAATAATAGTGACAGCTACTGACCTCAATAATAGTGACAGCTACTGACCCCAATAATAGTGACAGCTACTGACCCCAATAATAGTGACAGCTACTGACTCCAAAAATAGTGACAGCTACTACCCCCCAATAATAGTGACAGCTACTGACCTCAATAATAGTGACAGCTACTGACCCCAATAATAGTGACAGCTACTGACCCCAATAATAGTGACAGCTACTGACCCCAATAACAGTTTCCAGACGCGAAAAATAACATTATTTATGGTGAATAATGAGGAGCAGAAAAAACAATAAAAATAAAGATAAATTAACCCCTTCCTGCTATTGCCCACTTTTGACCTTCCTGACAGAGCCTCATTTTTCAAATCTGACGTTTCACTTTATGTGGTAATAACTTCGGAATGCTTTTAACTGTCCAAGCGATTCTGAGATTATTTTCTCGTGATAAATTGGAATTTATGTTACTGGCAAAATTTGCTCGATACACTTAGTATTTAATTCTGAAAAACACCTTTTTCTAAATTTAAATGTATCTGCTTGTAAGACAGGCCGTTACACCGCACAAAATTGTTCCTAATTAATATCCCCCATATGTCTACATTAGATTGACATCGTTTTTTGAACGTAATTTTATTTTTCTAGGACGTTAAAAGGCTTAGAACTTTAGCAGCAATTTCTCATATTTTCAAGAAAATTTCAAAAGGCTATTTTTACAGAGGGCAGTTCAGTTGTGAAACCCACAAAAAGTCACCCCATTTTAAAAACTTCACCCCTCAAAGTATTGAAAACAGCATTTAGAAAGTTTCTTAACCCTTCAGATGGTTTCACAGGAATTACAGCAAAGTAGAGGTGAAATTTACAAATTTCATTTGTTTTTAGCAGAAATTCATTTTAAATCCATTTCTTTTGTAACACAGAAAGTTTTACGAAAGAATTGCAACTCAATATTTATTTCCCAGGTTCTGCAGATTTAGAAAATATCCCACATGTGACCCTAGTTTGGTACTGGACTGAAGCCCCGGCCTCAGAAGCAAAGAAGCACCTCGTAGATTTTGGGGCCATCTTTTTATTAGAATATATTTTAGGCACCATGTCAGGTTTGAAGGGCTCTTGCGGTGCCAAATCAGTGGAAATCCCCCAAAAGTGACCCCATTTGGGAAACTACACACCTCAAGGAAATTATCTAGGGGTATAGTGAGCATTTTGACCGCTCAGGTTTATTGCAGAAATTATTGGGCGTAGGCCATAAAAATTTAAATCTATATTTTTTCAAAGAAAATGTAGGTTTAGCTAATTTCTTTTCATTTCCACAAGGACTAAAGGGGAAAAAGCAATATGTAAAGCAATTTCTCCTAAGTAAAACAATACTCCACATGTGGTCATAAACGGCTGTTTGGAGAAACGGTGGGGCTCAGAAGGGAAAGAGCGCCATTTGGCTTTTTGAGATCACATTTAGCAGGAATAGTTTACAGAGGCCATGTCACATTTGCAAAGCCCCTGAGGGACCAAAACAATGAAAACGCCCAAAAAGTGACTCCATTTAGAAAACTACACCCCTTGCTAACTTATTTTGTTTAACATTACTTTAGGGAAAAAATGGGAAGAGGGAATTTATTTATTTAACTTTTTTTAAATTCTGTTTAGTAGTCCCCCTAGTGGACTTGAACCAGTGATCATTGGATCGCTCACACGATCTACTGCAGTACTAACATATTGCAGTTTATCGTGATTCTTACAGCCACCTATGAAGCCCTGCCGGAGAACAAAGATGGCAGACCCTTAATTAGGCCCCCAGGCTGCCATTATAACCAGCCGCATCCCGCTATAGCATCGTGGGGGGACAATGGCACGTCGGAGAGGGTCGTCCCTCTCATTCTAATGCGTTAGATGCTGTGGTCGTGATTGACTTTGGCATCTAATGGGTTAAACAGGCAGACTCAAAGTGATATTTGATTCTGTCCATTGCAGTGCGGTGTTGGCTATATTACACAACCATTACCCGCTAAGTATGGAGCGACCCCAGCCCGTGATCTCGCTCCATACTTCCCTTCAACGACTGCCATGTACATGTATGTGACATCTTGTTAAGGAGTTAAATGTCATTTTGTTGATAATTGATTCAGAGTTTTTATGTTCATCCTGTTTTGATCATTTTCTTCTGTTCCAGACGTCACAGCGGCGGTTCTAGGAGGATCTTGTCTCTCCCGTTCGTGAAATCACCCGGAAACAACTGGAGCATGCCCATCGCGCCTGCAATGTTCTGGCACCCAGGGTGACCTGTTTATCTTGCAATGTGTTTATCCAACCAGCGGACATAATAATAATAAAAGCTGGGGCCGACCCCCACTTTACCCCACATCTTGGTCTGAGTCCCAGTTATTTCATATAAATGTTAGAGGTTGTGTTATATGGGGGTGATGCCTTCATTGGTCCTGTCAGTCTTCTTTTACCAAATGTAATCCCCTGTGATACAATGCTGTCACCCAAAACAACATGGAAAAATCAATGGAGGGGGGTAAATAGTTTTTATTAGCACAGTATAACAGATGACCTTACATTGACCTCTGTGAAAAAAGACGCTAAAATGTCACTACATCAATGACTTATGTTCTGGGGTCTGCGAAGCGCATAGCAGAAATAAGTTCATAGCAGATACTAAACCATGGCAGCTCCAGAGCAGAACTGACCTTACTGTGACATCATGATGACATCACTTAACTATGATGTCACAGAGAGATGATGGGAGGTTATAAATATTCCCCTGACAGCAGCCCGGTCTTTCTTTCTGTGAATTGACACAGAGTGTGATTTGCTAATTTATTGGCGACTTTTCACTATTATGGAAATCAACGGATTGGGATTCTTCCCCATCTTCTTGGCCTTTTGGTGTGTGGCCTGGCTCTCTGGAGGCTACACCCTGACTGTGATCAAGGACCATGCCCCCCCACTGATGTACATCAGGTAAGATGGAGAATTACACGACTCTTATTTTATAGTTTGGGAATGTATAAGGTAATTACTTAAATATGGAGGAAATATCTAAATAAGAAAATGGCTTCCATTACGCAGAGGGGCTGCAAGAGGACAGAGAAACGCATTCCCTCATCCCTATAGATTATTATCAGACTGCTGATTATTAAGATTAAACAATTATGAAAAAATGTCGATATTATTTAACATTGACTTTTTTTTTTTCGTTTCACAGTGAAACGGGAAATTTCTTTCCCGAAAATATCCTGTTTAGAATAGGATTCGTAGGAATGGCCATTGCCTGTAAGTAAATATCACAGAAGTGACTATAATATGTTCTTACTTCTGGGGGATGGCGGGTTATTATAAAATGTCTTATATCTGATTATATTACTCTGGGGTCAAACCTACATTTATTTTTATAAAAATGTGATTACTACGTCAGTGAGAGATGCAGGCCGGTTGCTAGGGACACATTGCTGGACAAGACTGTGGTTGTTAGGTAGTGTATCCCTAGCAACCAGACTGTCAGACATGACTCAGACTTGGCATCAGTCCCGCCCTGTCCCTATCTCAGCCTGCAGCAGTAATCAGATTATTCTAAATAATAAATAAAGTTTTGTTAATCTCAATTGATAATAATAGTCCGGATCAGACGATGCAGATAAATGTTCCCGTCCATTATTGTAGGTTTCTTGTTGGGTTTAGCGCTTGGTCCGCGCTTCATAGATGTTATTAGGTTGTTTTACACATGGTACAGGATTTATTTGGCTCATTTTCTCTTTTTCAGCTCTGGGTCTGACGTTTCTACATTACAAGTTCATCATGCTCCATGCTGAAGCCTTTGGGCCTCGTCAGACCTTGGTTCAAAAGATCCTCCTGGCAATTGGATGGTCATCATGCGTTGGGACGGCCATGATGGCTATGTTTTCGGTAAGTTAATAAATGTTTTATGTTAATAGGGTTGTCCCATCTGCCCTAAATAGGGACCCGCTGGCAATCAGCTGATCACTGTGTTTCCGGCAGCTGAACCCCTGGTGATCATGATCAGCGGTTATCACCGTGTGGCCACACATTAAAGTGGTATTACATGGCTTATACCAATGAATGGACGACCATGTAGTAGATGTGTTTTCTGCTCCATCTAACAGAGAGGAGTCCCAAGCAGGAGACCAACCTCTATATCCATAATGTCTCTGTGGTTATTATATCAGAACACGTTATTTAGGATTTATTGGGAAGTTCTGAGGGTAAGTTAGTGATTAGTTCCATAAGATTTGCTGTAACCTCTGTCTTCTTGGTTTCTAGACCTACCGTTATCCAATGACTCACCGGATTTGCGCTTTCGTTGCATTCGGGTTTGGCAGCCTTTACAACCTTTGGCAGTCCATACTCCTCTACAAAGTGCCCGAAAGCCGAAGAGTCATCAGCCATTTCAGACTGGCGTCCTGTATAATGGCCGTGACCTTAGTGGTTTTCTGTATCCTTTCTTAAATAATATTTGAATGGAATCCAACCGTACTTGTCTTTAGGTTCACATGTAGGGAACATCAGATCCTGAGGTGATCATTTCCCTTTATTTTCTGATCTCCGCCGTCAGATGGCGACATGCTGGTGTAACACAGCGCCATCTGGTAACATTGTTCAGCTTCAGGAAGATACTGAATAGAAAGCAGCGGTACTGTCCTTGCTATACTGTATATTTATTATATTAACATTTATCTTACATAAAAGTGTAGTAAATTGTATAGGACACTTACTAAACATAATAAACGTTATTTTCCTATATAATAACCCACCAGTCATTGGAAGTAGGGTATCCGTATACACCTACCTGTGCGCTGGAGATCAATGTGTAAAGGTATGTACAGTATATCTCATACATAAGTTATTGACATGCTGAGCCGCTGGTACAAACCAGTGAATGTAAAATTCCTTTAATCCGGCACTAATGAGATTATCAATAATTCTGGATCATTGTATAGATTTTATTTGCACCCCTAGAAGCCGTTCTATAGGAAAACAATTGGACCTATAATCTTTGTGCTTATTCTCAGCATCATGGTAGTCGTGACGTCCGCAATGTAATGGATGTGGTGTCACATGACAATGGGTCAGGTCCGTTTTGGCATCGCCGTCAGTCACATGACTCCATGCAATAAACATGAATGCAGCAAAACCTCGGCCCGGGTGGAAAGTTCTTGTTTTGTGCAACTTTTAATGTATTCATTTTGATATTTTTTCACAGATCATTGAAATGACAGCAAAGATCATAGAGTGGTCGACGTTGGTCCTCATGCTGGTGAATGTATTGAGCTACTATCAGAATATGCAGGTCAGTAGACGTCACCTCATTATCACCTCGTATACCGGACCTCGTAATAACATTATTATTCATCTCTACAATCATGGGGTTTATAATGTGGATATGTGTTTCTTTTCTTAGAGTTTATCTATAACAATTACCCAAAAAAGCTTCACCATCTCCAAGAGGGAGAAGAACCAGGACTCTGGAGTATAAAGAGGACCATCGTGGACGGTGACGTGAGACGGTTTCATCAGACCACACAGATGCCTGTCTGTTTTAAAGAAACACTATGGGCCGGTCACTAACGGGTTAAAAGGGGATCCCGCCCCATAAATGTGAGGAAATAACCAGTCCACTACCCACCCTCTGCCCCCTTGGACCTTGCCCAGACAATGATGACTACTACCACTGGGTTCAGCTGTTATGGTCACTACTGTCTCCATTATCATCTAATAATGTTTTAGAAATATTAGAAGATTTGTCCATATAGTTACAGATTTACTTTCTCTTATTTCCAGTTTTATACAATGATGTGGAATGGCGCGCCACAGCCAAGCAGTTATCACATCCCAAACTGCAGAAGATCTGGAGATGGCGACCAAGTGCCAAGATATCCACCATCTCCGACCTATCTCCCATATATCATCTTACATCAGGGAGGACGAACTACAAGAACCGTTTATAAACAGTGGACACTAGAGGTGGAATGGCACGTCACAGCCGAGCAGGAACTTCTCTGGGAACATCCTAAACTGATGAACTCCAGAGATGGCGACCAAGTGCCAAGACGTCCATCAGCTCCAACCTTTCTCAAAAAAAAAATCTTACAAATGGGGAGAAAGAACTACAAGAACTGTTTATGACCAGCGGACTCTACAGCGAGGTGGAATGGCACGTCACAGCCGAGCAGGAACATCTCAAACTGCAGAGGCTCCAGAAATACAACCAAGTGCCGAGACATCCACCACCTCCAACCTTTCTCCCCAATATCATCTTACCACAAGGAGAGAGAAGCAGCGGACTGTTTACTATCCTCATGGTCCTTGTTTGTTGGCTTATAAAATGGTTTAGTAAAGTCATTTGACTTATTTCTACCACCTGAAACCTGTTTTTGTCTTCATTACTGTCAATAATAATCCTGATTCTTCCATAGATCTGTCCTCATGAACCTGGAGGAATAAGAACGTCTCAATGTTATTGTAGCAAAATTCTGATTTATGAAAAAAATAAATATATATTTTTTACACTATAAGGCTATGTTCACACGGAGTATTTTGCAGGAGGAATATCTGCCTCAAAATTCAGTTTGGAAGTTTGAGGCAGATTTTCCTCTCCCTGCACGCCGATTTCCGCGGAGTTTCTCGCTGCGTTTTTCACCCGCGGCCATTGAGCGCCGCGGGCATAAAACACAGCGGAATACGCTTTCTCTGCCTCCCATTGAAGTCAATGGGAGGTCAGAGGCGGAAGCGCCCGAAGATAGGGCATGTCGCTTCTTTTTCCCGCGAGGCAGTTTTACTGCTCGCGGGAAAAAGAAGTCGACGCCTCCCACTGTCGGGCATAAACGTGCGCAGGGGTCTGGAGGAGTAGGGGGGTCCAAGCTGAATTCTTGCACCAGGGAACATGAGCCTTAGCTACGCCCCTGGGTGAGGTTATTAATGGGTGAGGGTCCTGAAGGGCATCCAGTGCACACTGACTGTTAGGGGAGAAAGGTTTAAATGCGGTTTTAATTTATGGGCAGGTTGTGAAGGGGTTAATAAAGTTTTCTCCTCTTCCATTATCTCTAATTAGCATATGGGTGCAACATATAAAGAAGCTTACCCTTCTATGCTGTCTGAGGGTACTGGCCACACTCATGGGCCAATAGAGAGAGGTTTTGTACTGGACTTTGCCCACAAGTAGAGATGAGCGAACCGGGACAACCGAACCCGGTTTCGGTCCGAACTTCCGGAAAAGTTCGGTTCGCAGCGAATCCGAACTTCACCGGGTTCGGCCGAACCCGTTTTGACCGAACCCGGTCAAAAATATTATACAAATCGGCAGCCACTTGTCTCTATCAATCACTGATAGAGAAAAGAGGCTGCTGATTAAAAATAAAATAAAAAGCATTTCATACGTACCTGGTCGTTGTCTTGCGGACGAGTCTCTCTTCTTCCTCCAGTCCGACCTTCTTTTCTGACGCGGCAGCCTGTGACTGGCTGCAGAGGCCTCTGCAGCCTGTGATTGGCTGCAGAGGTCTCTGCAGCCCGTGATTGGCTGCAGAGGCCTCTGCAGCCCGTGATTGGCTGCAGCGCTCACATGGGCTGCATCGTCATCAAGGAATGTCGGGCCGGATGTCGCGAGGGACGCGTCACCAAGGCAACGGCCAGGAGACCGGACTGGAGGAAGCAGGGAGTTCCCGGTAAGTGTGAACGTCTTTTTTTTTTTACAGGTACTCTATATTGTGATCGGTAGTCACTGTCCAGGGTGCTGAAACAGTTACTGCCGATTAGTTAACTCTTTCAGCACCCTGAAGAGTGACTATTTACTGACGTCGCCTAGCAACGCTGCCGTAATGACGGGTGCACACATGTAGCCACCCGTCATTACGGGGCCTCATGCACACGACCGTAAAAACACCCGTTATTAAGGGTCGTAATTACGACCCGAAATAGCGGGCCCATAGACTTCTGTTAGCCACGGGTACCTTCCCGTTTTCTCACGGGAAGGTGCCTGTGCCGTTAAAAAGATAGAACATGTTCTATTTTTTTATTTTACGGGTCGTGCTCGTAATTACGAGCACGGCCGGCCGCTTTTACGAGCCGTGCTGTCATTATAAGGGTATGTTCACACGACAGCGTCCGTTACGGCTGAAATTACGGGGATGTTTCCGCCTGAAAACATCCCCGTAATTTCAGCCGTTATGGCATATGCAGGCGCTTGAACGCCGCGTCCATTACGGACGTAATTGGCGCTGCTATTCATTGGAGTCAATGAATAACGGCTCCAATTACGGCCAAAGAAGTGACAGGTCATTGCTTTCAATGGGCAGATGTTTGTCAGCGCTATCGAGGCGCTATTTTTGGACGTAATTCGGGGCAAAAACGCCCGAATTACGTCCGTAATTAGTGAGTGTGAACATACCCTGTGTTCACACGCACTAATTACGGATGTAATTCGGGATTTTTTGCCCCGAATTACGCCCGAAAATAGCGCCTCGATAGCGCTGACAAACATCTGCCCATTGAAAGCAATGGGCAGACGTTTGTCTGTTCACACGAGGCGTATATTTACGCGCCGCTGTCAAATGACGGCGCGTAAATAGACGCCCGCGTCAAAGAAGTGACCTGTCACTTCTTTGGCCGTAATTGGAGCCGTTATTCATTGACTCCAATGAATAGCAGCGCCAATTACGTCCGTAATGGACGCCGCGTTCAAGCGCCTGCAGATGCCGTTACGGCTGAAATTACGGGGATGTTTTCAGACGGAAACATCCCCGTAATTTCAGCCGTTACGGACGCTGTCGTGTGAACATACCCTAAATTTTATAGCAGCACGGCCCGTAAAATAGAAAAATAGAACATGTTCTATTTTTTTAACGGCACGGGCACCTTCCCGTGAGAAAACGGGAAGGTACCCATGGGTAACAGAAGTCTATGAACCCGTTATTGCGGGTCGTAATTACGACCCACAATAACGGGTGTTTTTACGGTCGTGTGCATAATGGGAGCACGTCTTGGAAAAACGACCGGCTGCCTGTGGCCGGCCGTGCTCCTCTCCTGAAATACTCTGTGCTGCCTTAAACTCTGTGGACAGGTCAGGATCCTGTTTCTTTTAAATGCTGCTAGGGAACCCGCTCGATCCACTATATAAGGCTGCGCTACAGTACAGCATTTAAAAGAAACAGGATCCTGACCTGTCCACAGAGTTTAAGGCAGCACAGAGTATTTCAGGAGATGAGCGTGCAGATTCAGTGCTGCTGTGAACTCTGCTCTTACCATTACGTAGCTCTCAGTCTGTTACCTCTCCTCCACTCCTGTCCTCAATAACACCTTCACATGATTGGCAAGTCACCACCCCGCACAAGAACCGCACGCTCATCTCCTGAAATACTCTGTGCTGCTGTGAACTCTACTCTTACCATTACGTGGTGACTTGCCAATCATGTGAAGGTGTTCTTGAGGACAGGAGTGGAGGAGAGGTAACAGACTGAGAGCTACGTAATGGTAAGAGCAGAGTTCACAGCAGCACTGAATCTGCACGCTCATCTCCTGAAATACTCTGTGCTGCCTTAAACTCTATGGACAGGTCAGGATCCTGTTTCTTTTAAATGCTGCACTATAGCGCAGCCTTATATAGTGGATCGAGCGGGTTCCCAAGCAGCATTTAAAAGAAACAGTGTGTGTGTTTGGGTATGTGTCTTTGTCTGTTTTTATATGTGTGTTTGTGTTTATGTGTGTTTGTGTATATATGGGTGTGTTTGTGTATATGTGTTTGTGTATATATATGGGTGTATGTGTATATGTTTGTGTGTAGATGTTTGTGTGTGTGTGTTTGTGTATATGTGTGTATATGGGTGTGTTTATGTGTGTGTTTGTGTATATATGGGTGTGTTTGTGTATATATATGGGTGTATTTGTATATATGTTTGTGTGTAGATGTTTGTGTGTGTTTATATATGTGTGTGTTTGTGTATATGGGTGTGTGTATATGTGTGTGTTTATGTATATGTGTGTGTGTGTTTGTCTGTTTATGTGTGTATGTGTGTGTATATCTTGTTGTGTTTGTGTATATATATGGGTGTATTTGTATATATGTTTGTGTGTAGATGTTTGTGTGTGTGTGTGTTTTTGTATATGTGTGTGTTTGTGTATATGGGTGTGTGTTTATGTGTGTGTTTGTATATATATGGGTGTGTTTGTTTATATGTGTGTATATGTGTGTTTGTATATATGTGTGTGTTTGTGTATGGTTGTTTGTGTGTGCGTGCGTGTATATATGTGTGTAGGTGAGTAGAAGTATTGTTATTGTTCACATTGATAACTGTTTTTTTATGTTGTTGCAGATTTTGATGTACCGATTGGACTACGTCTTCGATTCGTTGGACTACTGCGTAGATCTACGTTTTTTAAAAATTTTAATAAAATGGTTAACGAGGGTTTTGTTGGGGATTTCTTATTTCAATAAAAAAGAATTGTCTTTGTGTTTTTTTTAAAACTTTATTAGTGCCTAGATAATGGCAGTTGGCTGATTGACAGCGTCCATTATTAAGGCGGTACTTAGTGTTAGCCGGTGCAGAGGCTAGCACTAACCACCCATTATTACCCCGGTACCCACCACCACCAGGGGTGCCGGGAAGAGCTTGGTACGATCCAGTACCCGACCATCTGTTGTGATGGTCGGGTACTGGGGCGGCCGTAGGCTGGTATTATGAGGCTGGGAAGGGCCAAAAACAGTGGACCTTCCCACCCTTGTAATGCTAGGCTGCTGCTGCTGTGTTGTATCGGGCTGGTTATAAAAATGGGGGGGACCCCAAGTCGTTTTTTTTTTGGAATTTAACAAATTTAACAATAGACGTTGGGTCCCCCACATTTTTAATAACCAGCCATATACAAGGCCGCAGCAGTCTGGCATTACATGGGTGGGAAGGGCCACTGGTTTTGTCCATTCCCAGGCTAATAACACTGTGTTGTATGTGGCTGGTTATGATAAATTGGGTGGAACCCCATGTCTTTTTAAAAAAAAATTAAAAATAAATAAATAATAAAAAAAAAATGACGTGGGGTCCCCCCCACTTTTATAACCAGCCAGATACAACGCAGCAGCAGCAGCCTAGCATTACAAGGGTGGGAAGGTCCACTGTTTTTGGCCCTTCCCAGCCTCATAATACCAGCCTGCGGCCGCCCCAGAGCCCGACCATCACAACAGATGGTCGGGTACTGGATCGTACCTGGCTCTTCCCGGCACCCCTGGTGGTGGTGGGTACCGGGGTAATAATGGTGGTTAGTGTTAGCCTCTGTACCGGCTAACACTAAGCCTCGCCTTAGTAATGGATGTTGTCACTCAGACAGCGGCCATTACTAAAGTGGTAGTAATAAAATTTAAAAAAAAAAAGACAAAGATATAGATAAAATATTTTATTGAAATAAAGCACCCCCAACACAACCCTCATTAACCATTTTATTGTAGAAAAAAAAACCGTCATCTAAGTAGTCCTCGAAACCGACGTAGTCCAAACACCAAACCTGTAAAAAAAATAAAAAATGAAATAAAACATGTTGTAAGCTTAGATTCAGTTTAATGTGTGATACTGACTGTTATACCAAGTATAGAAGCCTGCCGTGAAGTTGACTTTGATACAGGGCGCCAGCAGACAGTATCATACATGGCCATACAGACATGTATACAAACAAACATACATACATGCAAACTATCATACATACATGCATACACACACACACACACATGAAACCATACATACAAACATGCAAAGATACATACATATATACAAGCATGCACAAATATACATGCAAACATAAATACATGCAAACATAATTACATACATGCACATATATATAAACATACATGCAAAAATAAAAACATGCAAACATACATGACAACATACATACATGCAAACATACATACATACAAACATGTATACATACATGACAACATACATACATGACAACATACATACATACATGCAAATATACATTCATGCAAACATACATAAATGCAAACATACATACATGCAAATATATACATGCAAATATACATACAAACATGCACATATATACATACATGACAACATACATACATGACGACATACATACATACATAAAATGCAAACATACATACATACATTCATGCAAACATACATGCAAATATATACATGCAAATATACACATACATGCCAACATACATACATGCCATGTATGTACATACATACATGCAAACATACACACATGCAAACATACATACATGCAAATATACATACAAACATACATGCACATATATACATACATACATGACAACATACATGCATACATACATACATGACAACATACATACATACATGCAAACATACATTCATGCAAACATACATTCATGCAAACATACATACATACATGCAAACATACATTCATGCAAACATACATACATGCAAACATACATGCAAATATATACATGCAAATATACATACACACATGCACATATATACATACATGCCAACATACATGCAAACATACATGCACATATATACATACATACATGACAACATACATACATACATACATGCCAACATACATACATGCCAAAAAAAAATAATAATACGTTCATACTTACTTTCCTCCTGTCCGGGCTCCAGCGATGACGTTTCATCCATGTCGCCGCTGCAGCCTGTGATTGGCTGCAGAGGCGGTCACGTGGGATGAAGCGTCATCCTGACGTGCGTGACCGCCACTACAGCCTGTGATTGGCTGCAGCGGCGAAAGGGATGAAACGTCATCGCTGGAGGCCGGACAGGAGGAAAGTAAGTACGAACGTATAATTTTTATTTTTTTATTACATTTAAATTGTATTTTCCGCGCGCCGAGCATGTACTGTGAAGGTTGCTGAAAGAGTTAGTGCAGCCCATTAACTCTATCAGCACCCGAGACAGTAGCATGCTCGGCGCACGTAAGTGACAGGTTCGGTCCGAACTAGTTCGGTCCGAATCGAACTTTTTTGTGAAATTCGGCGAATTAGCCGAACCGAACTTTTGAAAAGTTCGCTCATCTCTACCCACAAGCAAAGGGCTTAAATTGTCTTCTTTATAGTGCGTCTTCCTCTTTCCACTGGGATCCTGGAGGCGAGTTTTGAGGTACCGCTGCCCTGTCCAGAACAGAGTGCCATGGCTGCTGCTGATGGTGATTTAATGATAGCCTTTAGGGCTCGTATCCTAACAGAAGGGGAAGGTTGGCTCAGCCACTTCCTTGATCAGACGGCTTCCCCACCCGCCTCTATTGATTTTCCACACACTTTCTATTACCGCTGCGGTGATGCAGCAGAATGCTCAGGCACCGGTCATACCGATGACGACTCCGGTGGTCCCCTTACCATCCCCATCCACTTCAACTGGTACTGGTGAGTTCCCATACACTGGGGCCTGGGGTGCGTGGGGTTAATGACTCTGAGGTATTATCCACCTTAAAAGCTGTCTTAGGGGCCGTTCACATATGTCCGGTGTCAGCTTCAGTTTACCACCCGGTGTGTTGAAGAAAAGCAGGAGGCAAACTGATGCTAGAACGGATGCCATAGCTTTCTATGGGATCTGTTCTGGCACAGGGCATATCAGTTTTGGCGCCGTACGGTGCCGGACCTCCCTGGGAGCTGGATCCCATGGAGGTCCGGCGCCGTATCCTATCTATTTTAATTGTGGTCGGATGAACGCCAGGTGCTGCCGCATCCACCTTTCGGCAGCACCCGGCGGGAAGGTGGTCGTGAGCTAGGAGCGGAATCCTCTGTCATAGTATTGCTGGGGATTCCGCTCCAGGTGGAAAGCCTGACGACTACCCTCCCCCCGTCCCGGATTCAACGGGACAGTTCCGGATTCCGGGCGGTGTGCCCGCTGCTCTGTGCGCCTGGGGGTATGTCTAGCTGTCAACTGTGATCAGGTCCCTGCTTGAGAATTAGTTCAGAGTGGAGGAGCAGAGGGAGCTCCTCCGCTCGCCGAGAATTCCCCTGGGCACAGCGCTACTTTAACTCTTTCATGCCAACAATCTGTATAGCCACGTCCTTTTCGTACGTACCCTGTGCAGCCAGGGCGTGAATATACAGATCACTGTTCCAGCCGGCATAGCGCTGTGAAAAGCGCTCGGACGCCGGCTGTGTCAGTGTCTGCGGCTCCGTGCAGCGCCGACGTGAATTTACAGTGGGTGTTAAAAGCGCGATCCGTGTGTCTCAGAGTAGTGCTGACACCCGGATTGCGCTGTTATCCCCTGCCTCTGGTCCCGGAGACATGACCGGAACCTGATTGGTTCAGGTCCCGATCATGTGATCGCAGGGAAAGTTTGTTGTAGCAAGAAACTGGAAAGTTTGTTGCTACAACAAACTTTCCCGAGGACCGATTGCGGGTGCTGCCGTCAGTTGCATGGCAAAACCGGAGGCCATACAACAGCCTCCGGTCTGCCATTCTACGGACCAGCTGATCCTCATAGGCTTCCTGTCAGTGTGACTGTCAGCGTCACACTGACAGTTTATAATACGTTACACTACCTATGTAGTGTAATGTATTATAGCAGCCATCAGTGCTGCAGGTCTTCAAGTAAAAAAAAAAAAAGTAATAAAAATGTTTTATACAAGTGTAAAAACAAGTTATAAGCTACAAAAAAAGCTTTTTTTCCTATAATAAGTCTCTTATTATAGGAAAAAAAATAAACCGTTAAAACAGTACACATATTTGGTATCACCGCATTCGTAACGCCCCCAACTATAAAACAATGATATTATTTTTCCCGCACGGTGAACACCGCAAAAAATAATTAAAAAACAATACTAGCATCACTTTTTTTTGTCAATCACCCCTCCCAAAATATAGAATAAAAAGTGATCAAAAATTTGCATGCAGCCCAAAATAATACCAATAAAAACTACAACCCGTCCCGCAAAAAACAAGCCCTTACACAGCTTTTTTGGACTGAAAAATAAAAAAATTACGGCTCTCAGAATATGGTGACACAAAAAATAAATAATTTTATAGAAAAGTGATTTTATTGCGCAAACGCCACAAAACGTAAAAAAACTATATCGCCGTAATCGTACCGACATGCAGAATAAAGTAAAATGTCATTTATAGCGCACAGTGATTACTGTAAAAAAAAGGACAAAAACATTGTCAAAATGTATGTTTTTTTTTGTCACTTTGCTTGCCAAAAAAATCAAATAAAAAGTGATCAAAAAATCACATGTACCCTAAAATGGTACCAATGAAAACTACAGATTGTAACGTAACAAATAAGCCCTCACACGGCTCCGGTGGAAAAAAAAAACAAACAAGTTCTGGCGCTCAGAATATAGCGACAGAAATTGTGCAGAGTGTCCAAAAGCGGATAAGATTGGGCACCATTTATCAGTGCGACACCGGCCACAAATCTATGAGTTTTTTATTTACCCCCTTATTATGCCCTGATGTACTCTGCCCAGCTTACATATACCCCCACATTATAAACTGAAATACCAGCAAAACCCCAAACAGAACTATTACCAAGCAAAATCTGCGCTCCAAAAGCCAAATCCCTTTCTGAGCTCTGCCATGGGTCCAAACAGCAGTGTATTACCACATATGGGGTATTGCCGTAATCGGGAGAAATAGCTTGACAAGTTTTGGGGTGCTTTTTATTCTTTATTCCTTGTAAAAATTACATTATATTTTTTCAGAAAAAAAGTAGATTTTAATTTTCACAGACATATTCCAATAAATATAGCAAAAGACCTGTCTGGTCAAGATGCTAACTATACCCCTAGATAAATTCCTTGAGGTGTGTAGTTTCCCAAACCACTTTTGTGGAGATTCCACTGTTTTGGCACCACAAGACCTCTTCAAACCTGACATGGTGCCTAAAATATATTCTAAAAAAAGGAGGCCCCAAAATCCACTGGGTGCTCCTTTGCTTCTGAGGCCGGTGCTTCAGTCCATTATCATACTAGAGCCACATGTGGGATATTTCTAAAAACTGCAGAATCTGGACAATAAATATTGAGTTGCATTTCTCGGTTAAAACCTTCTGTGTTACAGAAAAAAAGGTATTACACATTAATTTCGCCAAAAAAAATTAAATTTGTAAATTTCACCTCTACTTTGCTTTAATTCCTGTGAAACGCCTAAAGGGTTAATAAACTTTCTGAATGCTGTTTTGAATACTTTGAGGGGTGCAGTTTTTAAAATGTGGTGATTTATGGGGTCTATCTAGTACATAAGGCCCTCAAAGCCACTTCAGAACTGAACTGGTCCTTGACAAAATATCCTTTTGAAATTTTCTTGAAAATGTAAGAAATTGCTGCTAAAGTTCTAAGCCTTGTAACGTCCTAGAAAAATAAAATAATGTTCAAAAAACAATGCAAATATAAAGTAGACATATGGGGGATGTCAATTAACAACCATTTTATGTGATATTACTATCTATTTTACAATGGAGATTACATTTAAAATTAGAAAAATTATAATTTTTCCATATTTTCTTTAAATTTTGGCGTTTTTCACAAATAAGCTACGAATTTATTGACCAAATTTTTCCACTAACATAAAGTACAATATATCACGAGAAAACAATCTCTGAATCGCTTGGATAGGCTTTGCATTCCAGAGTTATTACCACATAAAATGACACATGTCAGATTTGAAAAAATGGGGCTGGTCATTGAGGCATCGAGGACCCTTGGTCCTGAAAGGGTTAAGTGCTGTGCTCGGGGGAGCCCTTGACATCATTGTCCATATATGGACAGTGATGTCAGTGGCTACTGATTGAGCGGAATCCCCGTTGCCGATGATCTGGTCGGGGATTCCGCTCCTAGGGGAAACCCCTGAGGTTACTGTCTATATATGGACATTGATGTAAGGGGCTCCTCCTGGAGTGGAATCCCCGGCCAGAGTCGGCAATGGGGATTCCGCTCAAGGAGTAGCCGTCAGCGATGCTTTGGCCGGGGATTCCATTTAGGGAGTAACTCCTGACATCACTGTCCATATATGGACAGTGGCGTCAGGGGGTCCTCCGAGAGGGAATCCCCGGCCACAGCGTTGGCGATGCTCTGGCCGGGGATTCCTCTGCTGGAGGGAGCTTCAGTGGTGCTATCTACAGGGGAAGGGGGATAGCACTATATACAGTGGGGGTGGCGCTATCTACAGGGGGACGCTATGTTGCACAATCTACATGGGGCGCTATGTGGCACAATCTACATGGGGCGCTGTGTGGCGCCATCTACAGGGGGCTGTGTGACATCATATACAGGGGGTACTGTGGCATTGTATATAATGACACAGTACCCCCTGTATATATTGGCGCAGTACCCCCTGTATATAGAGGGCATTGCGGCATTATCTACAGGTGCATGTGTGGCACTATATACAGGGGCATGTGGGGCACTATATAAAGGGGGGTGTGGCACTATATTAAGAAGTCACTGTGGCATTATCTACAGGGGTGTGTGGCACTATATACAGAGGGCACTGTGGGTATCTGTAAAGGTGCCAAAAACAATCTACTCCTTGAAGATACAGAGAGTGTTTGGCGTCTTTTCAGGCTCCCATGGCTGCTTCGTAGATCTGATCTGAGGTCAGTGGACGGCAGCTGCCTTCTGGGCTCTCTTTTGGCGCCGGCCTTAGCGCTGCACTGAATATGACACACGTGATATTACAATGTGTGTGTCAGACTTCAGTGTAGCGCCAAGGCCGGAGCAGAGAAGGAGAGCCCTGACATGGAACACAAGAAGTATCTAATCTATCATGTATCTAATCTATCACAAACTATGGCACATTTTCAGACCCTGGACCACCTTTTTGGTGAACCATTGTGGTAAAAACGGATGTTAAATACTGATGGTAAGAAACTGATGACAACTGACGCTTTTGTAGTAAAAATTGTGAAAAAGCCTGATGGCGACTCATACGTTTTTGCATCAGTTGTAATCACTTGAGAGACAAAAAAAAACTGATGCTGATGCAACTGATACATATGAACGCAGCCTTAGAGAAGCTCTCCACCCCTAACGCAGTCTCTGCTAGTAAAGCGGCTCCGCCGGTAATGGCAGGGTACATATGCTGGAATATTACAACATCTGCAGCTGAATGCTGGAGGAACTATCTCTCACTGACAGTAGATGGCGCTGTAGTAACTATTAGTTGTTATCCCTGTGCAGCTCCTCTGGTGATGATGTGTTATCTCTGGTATTCTCCATCTTGATGTTGTTACTGATGTCGGTTGCTGTCTGTCCCAGTCTTATTCTCCCACAATGTCTGACTGCTGCTGAAAGCTGCAAATACTGCAACAGGTTCTGGGCCCAGACGAGGAGCAGAACAGCTCAGTGACCCGACTGATAGCAGGAATCACCCCGAGGTCTCACCTCCTGAATACAGGAGACATATAAGGAAGATGGCGGCAGCTCAGAGCTGACACTGACAGCCGCCAAACTGAGCCCTGACAATCACCAGCAATGGAAGGTTAAAGTGGAAATGTCACTATCCAGAGAGGACGTGTGGGGGCCATTACTGCAGGGACCAGAGAGCAATTATCAGGACTGGGACCAGATAAATAGACAGGGACCACCATAAAGTTATTATACTGTATACCCCTAGATTGCCCACTGCCCGAGATCCTGGTTAGGTAGCAATGACACCTCTCATTTAGAATTTGGTAGGTAGGTAGGGTATCCCCACTTTTAAATACAGCAGGGTCACTGGTGGACGCTCCGCTCCTATTGTTCAGTTGAAATATAAAAAAAACCAACTACGGTCATCAGACCTGTCATCGCCTGTCATCAGACCCGTCATCGCCTGTCATTGCCTGTCATCAGATCTCTCATCGGCTGTCATCATCTGTCATCAGACCTGTCATCGCCTGTCATCAGACCTGTCATCAGACCTGTCATCGCCTGTCATCAGACCTGTCCATCGCCTATCATCTGACCTGTCATCAGACCTGTCATCGCCTGTCATCAGACCTGTCATCGCCTGTCATCAGACCTGTCATCAGACCTGTCATCATCTGTCATCAAACCTGTCATCGCCTGTCATCAAACCCGTCATCAGACCTATCATCAGACCTGTCATCGCCTGTTATCTGACCTGTCATCAGACCTGTCATCGCCTGTTATCTGACCTGTCATCAGACTTGTCATCGCCTGTCATCTGACCTGTCATCAGACCTGTCATCGCCTGTCATCTGACCTGTCATCGCCTGTCATCAGACCTGTCATCACCTGTCATCAGACCTGTCATCGCCTGTCATCAGACCTGTCATCGCCTGTCATCAGACCTGTCATCAGACCTGTCATCGCCTGTCAGAAACTGACTCTGAACCCCCCTGTCAGCGCGAAAGAGTCGCAGGTCCTGCTATGCCCGGATTATCACGGGTAGCTGCAGATAATTATAGCCCCAAGTGCCTGATTTTACAGCCTCCTCAGGGATCAATTTGATGCCACAGGTTCGAGGCCATTGATTCGAGCAACGTATCCACATCAGACATGACAGCACTGCAAAAGCTGCACGACAGCTCCAGTCTGAACAGCAGCTTATTTCTGCTGAGAAAACGGTATAAAATGAGACCCAACATAGAGAAAGATATAAATGCAGCGCTGGAGGCGGCACAACATGAAAAGAACGTTACATTATAGGTATCGCCGCGTTCACAACGGCCTGAACGATGAAAATATCGCATTATTTACCGCACGGTGAACACCGTAAAAAAATAAATAAAACACAATGACAGCATTTTATTTTTTTGTCGTCTTGTCTCAAAAAAAATGTAATAAAAAGTGATGAATAAGTCGCGAGTAACGCAGAATTGCACCAATAGAAACGACAGTTCGTCACGCATAAAACAAGTCCTCCCGCAGCGATATCAACCGGAAAATAAAAAAGTTACGGCTGTCAGAAAATGGCGACACCAAAACAGGATTTTTATTGTGGGAAAATAGTGAAACGTAAAAAAACGATATAAATTTGGTGTCGCTGTAATCGTATCGCCCCGCAGAATAAAGGTCACATGTTGTTTATACCGCACGGTGAACGCTGTAAAAAAGAAGAAACAAAACCGCGCTAGAATTGCTGTTTTTTGGTTTCCTCATCTCCCAAATAATATAATAAATAGCGATAAAAAAATTGTATTTACCCCAAAATGGAACCAATAAAAATGACAGCTCGTTCCCCAACAACCGATCCCTCGCACAGCGCCGTCACCGGAAAATAACACGTTATGACTCTCAGAACGCAATCACGCTGAATGACGGCCCAGACTCATATTTTAGGTCCAGTCGTTTTTCACTAATTACCCCACATCATCATTTACTGGACCCCACAGGTGACCCCGTAGATGCAGCGGAGATGAGGAAACTTTAGGGCCTTGTGCGGCTTATAGGACTAATGAAGAAGTCACATATAAGGCGATACTGGAGCGCAGATATTCTGTATAATCCCCAATAATCCCGGCCTGTGCATGAAGCGACCCCACCAATCCATGGATATTCACCCCATTATTACATCATCCTATTATACCCTGATGTACTCCGCACAGCTTACATATACCCTGATGTACTCCACCCAGCTTACATATACCCTGATGTACTCCGCCCAGTTTACATATACCCTGATGTACTCCACCCAGCTTACATATACCCTGATGTACTCCGCCCAGCTTACATATACCCTGATGTACTCCGCCCAGAATACATATACCCTGATGTACTCCACCCAGCTTACATATACCCTGATGTACTCCACCCAGCTTACATATACCCTGATGTACTGCCCAGCTTACATATACCCTGATGTACTGCCCAGCTTACATATACCCTGATGTACTGCCCAGCTTACATATACCCTGATGTACTCCGCCCAGATTACATATACCCTGATGTACTCCGCCCAGCTTACATATACCCTGATGTACTCCGCACAGCTTACATATACCCTGATGTACCCCGCACAGCTTACATATACCCTGATGTACTCCTCACAGCTTACATATACCCTGATTTACTGCTCACAGTTTACATATATCCTCATGTACTCCGCCCAGATTACATATACCCTGATGTACTCCGCACAGCTTACATATACCCTGATGTACTCTGCCCAGCTTACATATACCCTGATGTACTCCGCACAGCTTACATATACCCTGATGTACCCCGCACAGCTTACATATACCCTGATGTACTCCTCACAGCTTACATATACCCTGATGTACTGCTCACAGTTTACATATATCCTGATGTACTCCGCCCAGATTACATATACCCTGATGTACTCCGCACAGCTTACATATACCCTGATGTACTCCTCACAGCTTACATATACCCTGATGTACTCCGCACAGCTTACATATACCCTGATGTACTCCGCCCAGCTTACATATACCCTGATGTACTCCACACAGTTTACATATACCCTGATGTACTCCTCACAGCTTACATATACACTGATGTACTCCACACAGCTTACATATACCCTGATGTACTCCGCCCAGCTTACATATACCCTGATGTACTCCGCCCAGCTTACATATACCCTGATGTACTCCACACAGTTTACATATACCCTGATGTACTCCTCACAGCTTACATATACACTGATGTACTCCACACAGCTTACATATACCCTGATGTACTCCGCCCAGCTTACATATACCCTGATGTACTCCACCCAGCTTACATATACCCTGATGTACTCCGCACAGCTTACATATACCCTGATGTACTCCGCACAGATTACATATACCCTGATGTACTCCACCCAGCTTACATATACCCTGATGTACTCCTCACAGCTTACATATACCCTGATGTACTCCGCCCAGTTTACATATACCCTGATGTACTCCGCCCAGCTTACATATACCCTGATGTACTCCGCACTGTTTACATATACCCTGATGTACTCCGCACAGTTTTACATATACCCTGATGTACTCCGCACAGTTTACATATACCCTGATGTACTCCGCACAGTTTACATATACCCTGATGTACTCCGCACAGTTTACATATACCCTGATGTACTCCGCCCAGCTTACATATACCCTGATGTACTCCGCACAGCTTACATATACCCTGATGTACTCCGCACAGCTTACATTTACCCTGATGTACTCCGCACATATTACATATACCCTGATGTACTCCGCACAGCTTACATATACCCTGATGTACTCCGCACAGCTTACATATACCCTGATGTACTCCGCACAGTTTACATATACTCTGATGTACTCCGCACAGCTTACATATACCCTGATGTACTCCGCACAGCTTACATATACCCTGATGTACTCCGCACAGCTTACATATACCCTGATGTACTCCGCACAGTTTACATATACCCTGATGTACTCCGCCCAGTTTACATATACCCTGATGTACTCCGCACAGCTTACATATACCCTGATGTACTTTGCCCAGCTTACATATACCCTGATGTACTCCGCACAGTTTACATATACCCTGATGTACTCCACCCAGCTTACATATACCCTGATGTACTCCGCACAGTTTACATATACCCTGATGTACTCCACCCAGCTTACATATACCCTGATGTACTCCACCCAGATTACATATACCCTGATGTACTCCGCTTACATATACCCTGATGTACTCCTCCCAGTTTACATATACCCTGATGTACTCCGCCCAGCTTACATATACCCTGATGTATTCCGCACAGCTTACATTTACCCTGATTTACTCCGCACAGCTTACATATACCCTGATGTACTCCGCCCAGCTTACATATGTCAATACCTATACCAGACTGTGAAGACTACTAGTAAATCCAAAAAATGAGCGACACATAGCACAAATTATGTACCATGACAGTATAAAACAAACTTTATTGAAATGCAAATAACACATTGGCCATGAAGAGATAAAAACAGTATTGCACACAATTTAAAAAGGAGAGTGTGGAGGAACTGCGTAAATAATCCAAGTTATAAGCTAACACAATATAAACATCCTGTGATGTGGTAAAGTGCAGAGGTCTACATCCAAAGAGGATGTGTAATGAGTCAATTTGTTAAACAGCTGAAGAGGCTATAGATATACTATACACCTAACCAAAGAGCACAACATTGTGCATACGTGTGAAAATACACGGCTATGACTGCACAATTGCACCCAAAAATTGCCCTACTTCATAAATTAAGAAGACTGCACAAACCCGTGGATTGCATGATGGATCTCACACAAGATAACTCCACACTGACCGCCCCCGACGCGCGTTTCGCCGTCAGCTTTCTCAAGGGGTATTGACTGCTGGGATAATGGTCACTTTAAGTATGAGATACAAAGGGAGGGGATTATGTCAATGTCCAATAGACACAAAGTGTGCACAGCATATGGGCATTATAATCACAGGCAAGGTTACACCTACCATGCTGCAGAGATCAGAGATGTGGACAGATGAAAGGAGCTGCACTCGTGTTTGCGGACGCCATTATGCCTCCGTTGCGCATGCGCACCGGCGTTCATCCGAGCGCCGGAAGTCATGCCCATAGACATCAGCCGCATCAGAGTACGCACTGCGCGTGCGCGCCACAAAAGAACTAAAGGGAGGGACTGGCGTGGCCATACTTGTTATGTAGGGAGAGGTCAGTGGCCATCTTAGAGCCTGGCAAATATGCCAGAAGCCCAAACAAGGGACAATAGACGTATGCAAGCTAGGGATGCCGTATACATCGCTGAGACAGTTCACCCCGAAGGAGTAGAGACCATGTCTCAGCGATGAAACACAGCTGGCAAAGTTTAAAATAATCCCGAATACCAGGGTATATCCCAAGGCAGTTCATACATACTTTCTAGACGCCTATAGCACGCACATAAACATCACATATGAATATACATAAATACATATATGTGCATACACCAACACAAATATAAGAATCTATACTTTACACGCATATATATATATCAATATAAAGAGTACCATACACTTTAAAAATTCACTTTCATTTACAATAAAAAACCATAATGGTAAAGATATATATTCGTGTATGCATAAGTATTGAAAATAAAAGAATAAATAAATAAAGTGAGGATAATAGACAGAGAGCGAATACAGGTGAGTGAACACGCGTGCTCGTGACAGTGATAAAAAGAGAAAAATACAAAAGAAATAAAATATGTGAGAAGAGATGAGGACGGCACCTGAAAAACATAAAACCGCTGTTACTCATACACAAGTCTTACACACATTTTTTATGTGGATCATTGTATAATGTGCTGTATAAATCGACAAAAATAGGGACCTATATGAAAGTGTCAAAATACAGATCGTTGTAAAATGTGTTATATAAAAGGAGAAAAAATATACTTATCTGTGTACAGATATAAAAACAATATATGAAATAATAAATATGTAGTAACCTGAAATCCATCAATGTAGATGGTCTAATACATAATAATATATCCAACAATAAACATGGATTGACCTAAAATCCATATGTGTAAAAAAAAATATACTACATCATTACATATCCAATAATAAATATTTTGTGGAATAAAGTGCATATGTGTAAATATGATGTCATAATGAATTTGTTTCATAAAACATAAAACAAGTGAATTTGTGCATATTCAATATATATATAATATGCTATAGGGCATAAACATGAGCATGTAAATATATGAATTAGTGCACCCATAGTTCCATGTAATACTAAAAATATAAATAAGGTCGGTACACAAAGAAATATAGTATATACATGAAATAGATATGATATCGTGCAGAAATACAGACATACCAATATATAAATGAATATACCAATAGGCATATATAAGAATAAAAATAGAGCCGGTACGCATAAAAGTACCAATACCTACCCCTTGAGAAAGCTGAAGACATACCGAGAGGCCAAATCCATATATAGAAAAGAAAAACAAGTATATAAATGCGTATACATAAGGTAACACTCCCATGCATACAGAGGGCCCGCATGTGGTAATAACCAACAGGAGAAAGGGGGAACAAGCCCACAATTTCCAAAGTTGAACATCATAGACAACCTCCACTATAGAACTGGACGAATGGACCATAGGTATCCATAACACCTGTAGAAAGATTAAGAATTTATTGGAAGATGGTATCAGATAATCAAAATATTCCAACCTGAGTGTACATGTTACACCAACAAAAAATTGCCTTACATATACCCTGATGTACTCCACCCAGCTTACATATACCCTGATGTACTCCACACAGCTTACATATACCCTGATGTACTCCACACAGCTTACATATACCCTGATGTACTCCGCACAGCTTACATATACCCTGATGTACTCCGCACAGATTACATATACCCTGATGTACTCCTCCCAGCTTACATATACCCTGATGTACTCCGCACAGTTTACATATACCCTGATGTACTCCGCACATATTACATATACCCTGATGTACTCTGCCCAGCTTACATATACCCTGATGTACTCCGCACAGCTTACATATACCCTGATGTACTCCTCACAGCTTACATATACCCTGATGTACTCCACCCAGCTTACATATACCCTGATGTTCTCCGCCCAGCTTACATATACCCTGATGTACTCCATCCAGCTTACATATACCCTGATGTACTCCACCCAGCTTACATATACCCTGATGTACTCCACACAGCTTACATATACCCTGATGTACTCCGCCCAGTTTACATATACCCTGATGTACTCCGCACAGCTTACATATACCCTGATGTACTCCGCCCAGCTTACAAATGTCCCTACATTATAAATTGAAATAACAGTAAAACCAAGCAAAATCTGAGCTTCAAAAGCCAAATGGTGGTCCAACTGAGCCTGGCAGTGTGCCCAAACGGCAATTTATGACCACATATGGGGTATTACTGTATTCTGGAGAATCTGCGTAACTATTTATGGGGTGTGCGTCTACGTTGGTACAAGCTGGGCACCACACATTGGGCACTGAAGTGGCATATCTGTGGAAAAGGGCAATATTCAATCTGCAACATCTATTGTGTACTAATTTTTGCAAAACACTTGTGGGGTCAAAATGCTCACTACCTTCTAGATGAATTCCTTGAGGGATGTAGTTTCCAAAATGGGGTAAGTTTTTTGGGGTTCCACTGTACTGATACTATAGCTCAGTAAAATCTCCACTCCAAATACTAAATGGCGCTCCTTCCCTTTTGAGTGATTGCCTTACCCTGGAGAGAATGCTTTACAAACGTTGAGGTGCTTTTCTCCTCTAGTCCTTGTGAAAATGCAACATTTTGGGCTAGAACTACAACTTTTCTCAAAAAAAAATGTCAATTTTTTTATTTTCACATCCCAATTCTAATAAATTCAGCAAAAACCTGTGTGGTCAAAATGCTCACTACACCCCTAGATGAATTCCTCAATAGGTGTAGTTTCCAAAATGGGGTCTTTTTTGGGGTGTTTCCTTTGTTTTGGCACCACAAGACCTCTTCTAACCTGACATGGTGCCTGAAATATAATTTAAGAAAAGGAAGGCCCTAAAATCCACTGGGTGCTCCTTTTCTGCTGAGGCCGGTGTTTCAGTCCAGTATCCCACTAGGGCCACATGTGGGATGTTTCTAAAAACTGCAGAATCAGGGCAATAAATATTCCGTTGTGTTTCTCTGGTAAAAACCTTCAGTCTTACAGGAAAAATCGATTAAAATGGCATTTCTGCCCAAAAAAAATGGAATTTGCAAATTTCCCTTCCACATTGCTTTAATTCCTGTGAAACGCATAAAGGGTTAAGAAACTTTCTAAATGCTGTTTTGAATACTTTAAGGGGTGCAGTTTTTAAAATGGGGTGATTTGTAGGGGTTCATAATATATAAGGCCCCTTAAAGCCACTCAGATCCGTTCTGTTCCCTAAAAAAATAGGCTTTTGACATATTCTTGAAAATGTGAGAAATTGCTGCTAAATTTATAAGCCTTGTAATGTCCCAGAAAAATAAAGGGATGTTTAAAAAATGATGCAAACATAAAGTAGACATATGGGAAATGTTTAGCCAACTGAGCAATAAACCCAAATATATCAGTGGTCCTAGTGACTAATAACTTAGACCAAAAAAGAAAAGAACAGTCACGACCCAATAATTGAAGAAATACAAAAAATCCTTTATTAAACTCAAATAGACAAATGCAAGCAGACAACATAGAACATATTAAAATAGCGTAACCCTCGCAAAATCAAAGATGGAATCAGAACACTAGCGCAGCAGGACAACCAAATAGTAATCCGGAAAATGATCCCCCAAAAATGCTAAAGTGTCTAAGTAGTTTTCAAGCAGGCACTAAGTATAAAACTTTTGCACAGATAGGCATATACCTACCAAAAAATAAATGTGAATACAATCAAGATAATGACATATGAACAGCAATATACATACACCTGCAGAGTACGGGAATAGCCGGGACTTCAAAGACCGGGGGTCCACTGCTGAACCCAACGCGCATTTCGCAAATGCTTCGTATGGGGAAATATGGGAAATGTTGACTAATGACTATTTTGTGTGGTATTACTATCTGTCTTACCAGCAGATACATTTGACTTTAGAAAAATGACAATTTTTGCAATTTTTCTCTAAATTTTTGTGTTTTTCACAAAAACCTTTAATTTTTTCACTAACATAAAGTACAATATGTCACAAGAAAACAATCTCAGAATCGCTTGGATAGGTAAAAGCATTCCGGAGTTATTACCACATAAAGTGACACGTCAGATTTTATAAATGAGGCTCTGTCATTTGGTCCAAAACTTGCTGTGGCGGGAAGGGGTTAAAGCTACAGAGACAAAATATCAAAATAAGGAAAGAAGAGAATGTTTCAGGTGCAACAAACAGGGACACCTAAAGAAGGACTGTACAATATGGAAAGCAGAACAGCAGAAACCATTTCCAAAAGGGACTAAAGAAAAGGTCAAAACCACAATCTCTGATCCACGTGCAGATAATTGGAATGGCAGCTTTATAGGGACAAATGGGGGCAGCAGAAAGGAAGAACAGAACTCTGATGGAAATGATCAGATGCATGCTGACAGATCCTGGATTACCTGAAAAATATTGGTCCCTAGTACATTTTATGGGCAGGCTAAAATTCCGCCAATACCTACCCAGTAAGAGGGCAAGGTATGGGATAAAAATGTACAAACTGAGCTAGAGCAGCTCAGGTTTTGGGTTTATGAAGGGAAGGACTTCAGGATTGAACCCCCAGAATCCCCCCCTCTTGGAGCTCCAACATTACGTGGATAACTTCTACATCAGCATCCCACTATTTAAATGCCTCTCCACCAGAAATATTGCAGCCTGCGGCACGGTGCGCAGAAACCAGAGAGGCCTCTCTAAAACTCTGATTGCGCAACGTGTCAAAAGGGGTGCATTATGCAGCGAGAACATGTTCGTCAAGTATAAGGACAAGTGGGATGTCCTTCTCTTGACCACAATACATGGAAACGGCAGCACCCCTGTCCCTGTACGAGGTGCCACCACGGTGACCCACAATCCAGATTGCATCGTGGGCTATATATAATAAGTACTTGGGAGGGGTTGATCTCTCAGATCAAGTGCTGAAGCCGTATAGTGCAATGCGGAAGACAAGGGTGTGGTACAAAAAGGTGGCCGTGCCATTGGTACAGATGGCATTGTATCACACTTACGTGCTATGCAAATGTGCAGGCCGGACAGAGTCATTCCTTAATTTTCAGGAGGAGATTATCAAGGTGCTTGTGTTTGAAAACCAGGTTGGGGAGGGCCCAAACACATCTGCTGAAAGTGAGGGCGCCCGTATTGTACCAGGGCAACACTTTACCGGCATCGTTCCCCAAACTGCAAAGAAGGGGAGATCCCAAAAGAGGTGCAGAGTGTGTAGCAAAAGTGGCATAAGAAGGGTCACCACTTATCAGTGCGACACCTGCCCCGAAAAAACGGGTCTGTGCATAAAGGTTTGCTACAAGGCTTACCACACATCTATGAATTATTAATTGTATTATTTATGTACCTTTTATTATACTGATTTGCTCTTCACATCATACACATGCCCCCACATTATATATTGAAATACCAGTAAATACGGCCTAATTCAAATAAATTCAGACAAAAAACCTGTGAGTCAAAATGGTAATTATACCCTTCGATGAGTACCTTGAGCGGTGTCGTTTTCTAAATTGGGTCACTTTTGGGGTGTTTCCACTGTTTTGGGCCCTCAGGGGCTTTGCAAATGCGACAGGGTGCCGCAAACCAATCCAGCAAAATCTGAATGCTAAATAGAGCTCCTTCCCTTCTAATCCCTGCCGTGTGTCCAAATAGTAGTTTATAACCACATATGGGGTATTGCTGTGCTCAAGAGGATTTTCTTTATAAATGTTGGGGTGCCTTTTCTCCTTTAATCCTTGTGGAAATGAAAAAAAATTAGGTTTAGCTACATTTAATCGGAAAAAAATGTAGATTTTCATTTTCACAGCCTACTTCCAAAAATTTCGGCAAAAAACCTGTGGGGTCAAAATGCTAACTATACCCTTAGTTAAGTTCCTTGAGGGGTGTATTTTCCTAAATGAAGTCAATTTTGGGGGTTTCCACTGTTTTGTCCCCTCAGGGGCTTTGCAAATGCGACATGGCCTCTGCAAACCATTCCAGCTAAATTTGAACTCCAAAACTCAAATGGCGCTCATTCCCTTCGGTAGTTTCCAAAATGGGGTCACTTTTGGGGGGTTTCTACTGTTTTGGCACCACAAGACCTCTTCAAACCTGACATGGTGCCTAAAATATATTCTAAGAAAAAGAAGGCCCCAAAATCGACTAAGTCCTCCTTTGCTTCTGAGGCCTGTGCTTCAGTCCAACAACTTCAGAATCTGGGCAATAAATATTCAGTTGCGTTTCTCTGGTAAAAATTTCTGTGTTACAGAAAAATATGGATTCAAACTGATTTTCTGCAAAAAAAATTACATTTGTAAATTTCACCTCCACTTTGCTGTAATTCCTGTGAAGCACCTACAGGGTTTAGAAACTTTCTAAAAGCTATTTTTAATACTTTGAGGGTTTAGGTTTTGAAAATGGGGAGTTTTAAGGGGTTTTCTGATATATGGGCACCTCAAAGTCACTTTAGAACTGAACTGGTCCCTAAAAAATAGCCTTTTGAAATTTTCTTGAAATTGTGAGGAATTGCTGCTAAAGTTCTAAGCCTTGTAACGTCCTAGAAAAATAAAAGGATGTTCAAAATACGATGCCAATCTAATGTAGACATATGGGGGAAGTTAACTAGTAACTATTTTGTGTGGTGTTGCTATCTGTCTTACAAGCAGATACATTTAAATTTCGAAAAATGCTAATTTTTACACATTTTCTCTAAATTTTGGTGTTTTTTACAAATAAACACGGAATGTATCGACCAAATTTTACCACTAATTTAAAGTCCAATGTGTCGCGAGAAAACATTCTCAGAATCGCTTGGATAGGTGAAAGCATTCCGAAGTTATTACCACATCAAGTCACACATGTCAGTTTTGAAAAAATGGCCTGGTCCATTAGGCGAAAACAGACTGTGTCCTTAAGGGGTTAATACATGGTCCCCGGTATCCGTGGACCAACACACCATTGATAAGGAAAGAAGGGTTCTTGATAGCAAACCATAGGATCGAAAACCCAGGGTAGCCAAAACCATGAATAATTGGATACAGGCCTTTTCCGTTATGGGTTGTGTCATGGGTCAGCACCACCCTGAACGCTGTTCGGAACTTTTCATTTACATGGATAGCATTTATAGTGCTTATAAGTCACATGGTGGTTCCACATGGTGGCACTACGACGGAGAATTCAGACGTCGTCTAGCGTTATAACCAAATTTTGGTTGGGGTGTTAAATCCACTGACGTATGGTTGCGTCTTATGATGACCCAAAAAACACACCCCTTTCCATTAATGGCATCTGGCTCATCAGCTCCTTTTCCTCAAGGGTCAGTGGCCGTCCGCAGGTCTGGTGCATGCTGGTTATTCAATGAAGGCCATTGTAAATTTGCAGGATTATGCAAATATAAGCATTGGTGCTCCTTCAAAGCAAAATGCTCAATGTGACGGAAAGGACCCCAGTGAGCGAAACCACGATGAGGCCTTGGCTAGATAAGTATCCTGACTGGATGCCCCAGAATGTATACAGCTCTGCTGCATTTGTTGGAGTACAATTTTGGCCTCTGGCATAGTAGGGGGTCACGGGAGATAAACTGAGTAGCATAGATATTCGTCTGCTCAACCATCAAATTTATTAGGGAGTCAGAAAAAAAAATGGAAAAAAATCAATGGCCTCGAACCCTGTGGCATCAAATTGATCCCTGAGGAGGCTGTAAAATCAGGCACTTGGGGGGCTATAATTATCTGCAGCTACCCGTGATAATCCGGGCATAGCAGCACCTGCGACTCTTCCGCGCTGACGGGGGGTTCAGAGTTAGTTTCTCTAGATTCAGATGAAATTGCAAACTGCTTCACCTTCACCTGCTGAGTCTGTATCTGAGAATAACATTTGGTTTGTCACATCAGTGGTGTAAAGCCTTTGGGCCATATTTTATATTTCTAACTGGAGATGACAAGCGATGACAGGTCTGATGACAGGCGATGACAGCTCTGATGACAGGTCTGATGACAGGCGATGACAGGTCTGATGACAGGTGATAACAGGCGATGACAGGTCTGATGACAGGCGATGACAGGTCTGATGACAGGTCTGATGACAGGTCTGATGACATGCGATGACAGGTCTGATGAGAGGCGATGACAGGTCTGATGACAGGTGATGACAGGCGATGACAGGTCTGATGAGAGGCGATGACAGGTCTGATGACATGCGATGACGTCTGATGAGAGGCGATGACAGGTCTGATGAGAGGCGGTGACAGGACTGAGGACAGGTCTGATGACACTGATCACCAGATGATGGTGGTTGTAGTGTTTTATCAGCTGGTGAGGGGACTGATCGCCGGCTTTATGTACATTTTTATCTATCTACACAGCATCTGGCTCTGTCAGGCTCCAGGACACAGTTGAGCCCTCACAGAGCAGGAGATGCTGGGAAAACAATACGTCTGCGTTTTGTTTGGCTAGTCAGTACAGACTGGCCAATCACAGCGCTCGCCGGCACCGGACCAATCTGATTGATCCCATGCCAGCATCTCCTGCCCGGCAACTCTGCTTTAGAGCTGAGTTGCCGGTCCTGTCACTGTGTCGCTTTACACAGCGACAGCTTAAAGTCCTGACATGCTTGGTACATAGGACTGCAGTAAGTTACTTGCAATACCGACGTACCAGACACATCATTTTGCGGGAAGGAGTTAATGTGACAGTACCCCCCTCCCCCTTTACCTACAGGGCCCCTGCTTTATAGAGAAATATTAGTATAGAAAAGACATGGAGGAGTTGTCCATAGCAACCAATCAGATTCCTGGTTTTATTTTTCTAAGACAGGTTTGAAATTGAAAGAAGTGATCTGATTGGTTGCTATGGACAATGTTACCTGCTAAATTTTCGACTCCACATCTTCCCAGAAGTAACCATAGCAACCAATTCAATGGATGAGAGTTGGTAGGTAGATTGGAGGGTCTGATAAGTGACAACCACAGCCCACCATGCAGTGACAGCCAGAGCCTCTAGAGCAGGGGGTCTCAAGCTCAGCTGGGTGGATGGGCCGCATAATGAAAAAATTGGAAGTTGAAGGGCCGCATTACAGAAAAAATTTGATACCATACAAAATTGTTGTTATTTGTGTTTCAATAATTTTTATTGGAGGTTTACAAGAAAAGGTATACTGTAGATGTAGATCAAACAATGCAAATTACAGTTGGGGGCATTCCCCGAAGATCGAATCATCAATTTTATATTTGAACTACTATAACATTAGTATAATAATACCGCTAGGTTTAAACTTCCCGGAAATTTGTGAGTTTACACAATCTAGTTTTCTACTTTAAGTGTCGCTAAATGCAGTCTGGCAGCTCAGTTGGCAGCGTTTGGCAGACACAAGAACGTCAATATTGGGCTTAATATCATGCGCGTTAGCCAATCGCAATGTTGCACGAAGATGTTCATCCGTAAGTCTTGACCGTAACGCTGATTTGTTAATCTTCATTGAAGAGAAGAACTGTTCACATACATACCTACTGCCAAACATGGTCATGGTCCTGGCAGCGGCATTAACAAGTTTTGGAAACTTTTCTTGAGAGACAAACTTGTAGAAATCTGGAACACCAATGTCCATATACTTCTGTTTAAGAACAGTGTCGCACTGCAAGTCCACAATCTCCATCTGCAGATCTTCTGAAACACAAGCGACGTCTACCGCAAACGGAGTGGCAAAGAGTGCAAATTCAGGTTCAAGATCCCGGAACTCATGAAAACGTCGATCAAACTCTTGCAGTAATTGAGAAATGATATCTGAGTAATAACTGAGGTGTTGTGGTTCAACTCGTATCGACTGCAAAGCGGAGAAATGTGCCAAATTGCTAGACTTCAGCTGTTTGGCCCACAAAGACTGCTTACATCTGAATGCCTTGACACTGTCATACATCATCGTAATCATCTGCTTTGGGCCCTGAAGTTTCAAGTTGAGTGCGTTGAGGTGTTCTGTGACATCTGTTAGAAACGCTAAATCAGATAGAAAAGCTGGGTCAGAAAGTTGGAGAGCGTCGTTATCTTTTAGTGCCATAAAAAGCGCTATCTCCTGTCTTAAAGCAAAAAATCTCTTCAACACGCTTCCCCGACTCAACCATCTGACCTCGGTATGATACAGCAAGTCTCCATATTCAGTGTCCATATCGGATAAAAAAAGAAGTGAACTGCCTATGGTTAAGACCTCTTGCCTGTATAAAATGAACCGTCTTAACAACAAAGTCCATAACTTCTTTCCTTTTTAGACTTTTGCTACACAGCGCCTCCTGATGCAGAATGCAGTGTATTGCACTGAAAGGACTCGACAAAGAAAGCTGCTTTCGTTTTGCTTTCAATAAGCCCACAACACCAACATTTTCAGAACACATTGCTGGTGCACCGTCAGTTGCCACAGACACGAGTTTATCCCATGGCAGTCCTGCTGTGTTAATACAACCTTCAAGCTCTTTAAAAATGTCACGACCGGTTGTTGTGCCTTTCATAGGTAATAAATCGAATAATTCCTCAGTTATGTTTAGGTCTCCATCAACCCCACGAATAAAGACAGCACAATATGCAGTATCTGTTACACCAGTACTCTCGTCAAGCGCTATGGAAAATGCTGCAAAACCTTGCGCTCTTGTAATCAGTTGCTGATGAATGTTACTAGCAGATTCAGTGATTCTACTAGCAACAGTATTTGCCGACAAGCTTATGCCTTCAAACGGTTTCTGTTTGTCCGGACAAATAATTTCACATGTCTTTATAAAACAGTCTTTAATGAACTGGCCTTCAGTGAATGGTCTTGAAGATTTTGCTATCATGTTACTAAGGACAAAACTCGCTTTTACTGAAGATTCGCTTGACTTATTAATACTTGAGAAAAAGGTTCGCTGTTTTTTAAGCGATGCTTTCAGTTGCTGAACCTTTTCATCCCGTATTTTGCCAGACAGTGCATCATACTGTTCTCCATGCTGCGTCATGTAATGTCGACGCACATTGTAGTCCTTAAGCACCGCGATAAACTGCAAACAAATCAGACACTGGGCTCTGTCTTTTACCTCTGTGACAAAATATAAGTTTTCCCACTTGTCCTGGAATATTCGTTTCTCATCAGCAATCTTGCGATTTTTCGATGACGACGCCATTAAAGACTGTAAAGGGGTTCTCTGGGAATTGAAAAATATGTCCGTTAGCAACCCTGTACTGCCCCCATATAAATATATCATAGTTTGCTGCCACATGGAATTATAGTGCCCTCATAGGCATACATTGTATGTCTATGAGGGCACTGCAGAGCACGGTCATCCACATCCACCTCTGCAGAGCACTGTTACCTATATTTACTACTGCAGAGCTCTGTAACCTACATCCACTTCTGCAGGGCACTATTACCTACACATCCACCGCTGTACAGCCACTGCTGCATACAAAGTCTGCTGCCCCCTCAGTAAAAATATACTGTCCGATCCCCCAATAATTAAAAAATGCCCTCTGTAGATGCTGCCACAGTGCCCTCTGTAGATGCTGCCACAGTGCCCTCTGTAGATGCTGCCACAGTGCCTTCTGTAGAAGCTGCCACAGTGCCCTCTGTAGATGCTGCCACACTGCCCTCTGTAGATGCTGCCACAGTGCCCTCTGTAGATGCTGCCACACTGCCCTCTGTAGATGCTGCCACAGTGCCCTCTGTAGAAGCTGCCACAGTGCCCTCTGTAGATGCTGCCACACTGCCCTCTGTAGATGCTGCCACAGTGCCCTCTGTAGATGCTGCCACAGTGCCCTCTGTAGATGCTGCCACAGTGCCCTCTGTAGATGCTGCCACAGTGCCCTCTGTAGATGCTGCCACACTGCCCTCTGTAGATGCTGCCACACTGCCCTCTGTAGATGCTGCCACACTGCCCTCTGTAGATACTGCCACAGTGCCCTCTGTAGTTGCTGCCACACTGCCCTCTGTAGATGCTGCCACAGTGCCCTCTGTAGATGCTGCCACACTGCCCTCTGTAGATGCTGCCACACTGCCCTCTGTAGATGCTGCCACACTGCCCTCTGTAGATGCTGCCACAGTGCCCTCTGTAGTTGCTGCTACACTGCCCTCTGTAGATGCTGCCACACTGCCCTCTGTAGATGCTGCCACACTGCCCTCTGTAGATGCTGCCACACTGCCCTCTGTAGATGCTGCCACAGTGCCCTCTGTAGTTGCTGCCACACTGCCCTCTGTAGATAATGCCAGTGCCCTCTGTAGATGCTGCCACACTGCCCTCTGTATAGTGCCACAGTGCCATATTTATTGCCACACTGCCCTCTGTAGATAGTGCCACAGTGCCCTCTGTAATGCTACACTGCCCTCTGTAGTGCCACAGTGCCCTCTGTAGTGCCACAGTGCCCTCTGTAGTGCCACAGTGCCCTCTGTATAGTGCCACAGTGCCCTATTTAATGCCACACTGCCCTCTGTAGATAGTGCCACAGTGCCCTCTGTAATGCTACACTGCCCTCTGTAGTGCCACAGTGCCCTCTATAGTGCCACAGTGCCCTCTGTATAGTGCCACAGTGCCCTATTTAATGCCACACTGCCCTCTGTAGATAGTGCCACAGTGCCCTCTGTAATGCTACACTGCCCTCTGTAGTGCCCCAGTGCCCTCTGTAGTGCCACAGTGCCCTCTGTATAGTGCCACAGTGCCCTATTTAATGCCACAGTGCCCTCTGTAGATAGTGCCACAGTGCCCTCTGTAATGCTACACTGCCCTCTGTAGTGCCACAGTGCCCTCTGTAGTGCCACAGTGCCCTCTGTATAGTGCCACAGTGCCCTATTTATTGCCACACTGCCCTCTGTAGATAGTGCCACAGTGCCCTCTGTAATGCTACACTGCCCTCTGTAGTGCCACAGTGCCCTCTGTAGTGCCACAGTGCCCTCTGTATAGTGCCACAGTGCCCTATTTAATGCCACACTGCCCTCTGTAGATAATGCCACAGTGCCCTCTGTAATGCTACACTGCCCTCTGTAGTGCCCCAGTGCCCTATTTAATGCCACACTGCCCTCTGTAGATAGTGCCACAGTGCCCTCTGTAATGCTACACTGCCCTCTGTAGTGCCACAGTGCCCTCTATAGTGCCACAGTGCCCTCTGTAGTGCCACAGTGCCCTATGTAATGCCACAAACCATTGTAGATCACCCCCCCCCCTATAGATAGTACCACGCAGGGGTGACATCCCAAGCCAGAGCATGCCGATGCACTGGCCTGGGATTCCTTTGCTCTAGAATGGGCCCAACGCACCACACCCTGCTGACAGCGCCACATTGCCCCTTCTATGTAAGTAGCTCCATTGTGACTCCCTCCTCGGCCGGGGTGTGTAGCGCTGTCAAAGATGGTGTGTGTGGGGCGCTACTAAAGGGGTTTTCCACTACATGGGACTTTAATTCAACTGCTCACCAATGCGTCCGGGACTCGTGACTGACGTTATGAAGGAGCGAGCGCTCACCAATGCGGTCCAAGGAGGACTGACGTCATGAAGGAGCGCTCCTCCTTCCGACCGCTCTATCCTCTCCCCGCGGACTCGCATTCGCCGGAGGACTGACGTCCTGAAGAAACGCTCTCACCTCTCTCTACGGGTCGCGGGCCGCAGATGACAGCCTCAGGGGCCGCATGCGGCCCGCGGGCCGCGTGCCTGAGACCCCTGCTCTAGAGGCAACAGCTACTGCCACCATTATAGTGACAACTACTGACCCCAATAATAGTGACAGCTACTGCCACCATTATAGTGACAACTACTGACCCCAATAACAGTGACAGCTACTACCCCAATAATAGTGACATCTACTGACCCCAATAATACTGACAGCTACTGACCCCAATAATAGTGACAGCTACTGACCCCAATAATAGTGACAGCTACTGACCCCAATAATAGTGACAGCTACTGACCCCAATAATAGTGACAGCTACTACCCCCAATAATAGTGACAGCTACTGACCCCAATAATAGTGACAGCTACTGACCCCAATAATACTGACAGCTACTGACCCCAAAAATAGTGACAGCTACTGACCCCAATAATAGTGACAGCTACTGACCCCAATAATAGTGACAGCTACTAACCCCAATAATAGTGACAGCTACTGACCTCAATAATAGTGACAGCTACTGCCTCCACTATAGTGACAGCTACTGACCCCAAAAACAGTGACAGCTACTGACCCCAATAATAGTGACAGCTACTGACCCCAATAATAGTGACAGCTACTACCCCCCAATAATAGTGACAGCTACTGACCCCAATAATAGTGACGGCTACTGATCCCAATAATTGTGACAGCTACTGACCCCAATAATAGTGACAACTACTGACTCCAAAAATAGTGACAGCTACTGACCCCAATAATATTGACAGCTACTGACCCCAATAATAGTGACAGCTACTGACCCCAATAATATTGACAGCTACTGACCCCAATAATAGTGACAGCTACTGACCCCAATAATAGTGACAGCTACTGACCCCAATAATAGTGACAGCTACTGACCCCAATAATAGTGACAGCTACTGACCTCAATAATAGTGACAGCTACTGCCTCCACTATAGTGACAGCTACTGACCCCAAAAACAGTGACAGCTACTGACCCCAATAATAGTGACAGCTACTGACCCCAATAATAGTGACAGCTACTGACCCCAATAATAGTGACAGCTACAGACCCCAATAATAGTGACAGCTACTGAGCCTAATAATAGTGACAGCTACTGACCCCCAATAATAGTGACAGTTACTGACCCCAATAATAGTGACAGCTACTGACCCCAATAATAGTGACAGCTACTGACCCCAATAATAGTGACAGCTACTGACCCCAATAATAGTGACAGCTATTGACCCCAATAATAGTGACAGCTACTGACCCCAATAATAGTGACAGCTACTACCCCCAATAATAGTGACAGCTACTGACCCCAATAATAGTGACAGCTACTGACCTCAATAATAGTGACAGCTACTGACGCCAATAATAGTGACAGCTACTGACCCCAATAATAGTGACAGCTACTGACCCCAATAATAGTGACAGCTACTGACCCCAATAATAGTGACATCTACTGACCCCAATAATAGTGACAGCTACTGACCCCAATAATAGTGACAGCTACTGACCCCAATAATAGTGACAGCTACTGACCCCAATAACAGTTTACAGACTCGAACAATAACATCTTATTTATGGTGAATGATGAAGGTCATAAAAAAACTTAAAAAAGCAATAAAAATAAAGATAGATTATTGGAGCACTCCACTTATTTTTTTTTATTGCACCCTCCATTTGTACATTGGTGTTTCAGTGGGGTGCTGTGTGCAAAATACTTACCGATCCCCGCATTTTGTATTTTTCGGGTCCAAGGCCGCTCACCTGATCTTCCCTCTGACTTGTCTGGAGTCACGGTGCTTTTGAATAAACCGGAACTCAGGCTCTCAATGCATTCCTATGGAAGCCAGAACAAGACCAGGACGAGGCCAGAACGAGGCTCCATAGGAATGCATTGACTTCAGGTTTTCTGAACAGCAGTGATTCCAGACCAGGTCAGAATGAAGATCACGTGCGCGGCCCTGGACTCGAAAAACGACAGGATCCAGGGATCGTAAGTATTTCTACACCCAGCTCCCCACTGACACACGAATGCACAAATGGAGGGTGCAAAAAATAAATAAATAAATAAAGTGGAGTGCTTCTTTAAATGCTCATGGTCACAATGAAGGGAGACAAAAGCGAAAAAAAATAATTGCAGCTGAAAGGACAAAATTAGTTGCAACATCAAGGGGTTAATAATTATAGTACATGCAGATCACTGTATAGAGCTTTTCAGCTCCCCAGGGGCATACGGTTGGGAGCTTTGACTGGCGGGGTCACTTTAAGAATAAATAAATGGGGGGTGGCATCACTTCATCATGATCTACAGAGATTGGCCAGTGATCACATGGTAGGGGGCTATAGAGCTCCCTATAAGATAGTAATGCCCTTCGTCCTCCTCTTTGGCCCCTGCAGCTTGGCGTCTTTCCCCCACTCCCTCTCTTGATTTGACTCCTTAATGACACGTTTTTTTTTAATTTTCGTTTATCACTCCCCTTCCTTGCTTTCGTTTTTACAGCGTCTATCGTCCGGTAATAACTACATGTTCACTTTATTCTACGGATGAATATGATAACGGCGATACCGAATTTATCATTTTTTCATGTTTTACCACTTTGTAAAACTATTTGTTAAAAAAATTAGTTTTGCGTCGCCAAAATCTGAGAGCCATAACTTTTTTATGTTTCTGTAGATTGAGCGATGTGAGGGCTTATTTTTTGCGAGGCGAGCTTTTATTGTTACCATTTTGGAGTACATGCGACTTTTTGGTCAGTTTTTATTCTATTTTTTGGGGAGCTAACGTGACCAAAAAACAGCAATTTGGGTGCTTTAAACATTTTTATTTTTTTTTTTACTGTGTTCAGTGGGTTAGATAACATCAGATTGTAATAGTTCGGACTTTTGCAAATGTGGCGATATCAGTTATGCTAATTTATATTTTGTTTAACATTACTTTAGGGAAAAAATGGGAAGAGGGAATTTAACTTTTTTTAAATTCTGTTTAGTAGTCCCCCTAGTGGACTTGAACCAGCGATCATTGGATCGCTCACACGATCTACTGCAATAGTAAAGATTGCAGTATATTGTGATTCTTACAGCCACCTATAAAGCCCTGCCAGAGAACAAAGATGGCAGACCCTTCATTAGGCCCCCAGGCTGCCATTATAACCATCGGCATCCCGCGATAGCATCGTGTGGGGACAATGGCACGTCGGAGGGGGTCGCCCCTCTCATTCTAATGTGTTAGATGCTGTGGTCGTGATTGACTGTGGCCTCTAAGTGGTTAAATTGACATAATCAAAGTGATATTTGATTCTGTCCGTTGCAGTGGGGTGTTGGCTATATTACACAGCCATTACCCGCTAAGTATGGAGCGACCCCAGCCCGTGATCTCGCTCCATACTTCCCCTTAACGACTGCCATGTACATGTATGTGGCATGTTGTTAAGGAAATAAATGTTATTTTGTTGATTGTTTCAGTGAATTTTTTTGTTCATCCTGTTTTGATTATTTTGATTATTTTATTCTGTTGTAGATATCACAGCGCGCGGTTCTAGGAGGATCTTGTCTAGATGACGGTGAAACACATAGGTAGAGCGCCAGGGACTGCAGGGAAGTGCAACCCGGTCTTTCTTTCCGTGAATTGACACAGTGTGATTTGCTAATTTATTGGCGACTTTTCACTATTATGGAGTTCAACGGATCGGGATTCTTCTCCATCTTCTTGGCCTTTTGGTGTGCGGCCTGGCTCTCTGCTAGCTACACCCTGACCTCACATCAACAACCATGCCCCCCACTGATGTACATCATCCCCTCAGTTCTGTAGATTATCTGACTGCTGATTATTAAGATGAAACAATTCTGACAATTTTTCCATATTATTTAACATTGAGCGTTTTCTTTTTTGTTTTGCAGTGAAATGGGAAATTTCTTTGCAGAAAATATCCTGTTTAGAATGGGATTCATAGGAATGGCCATTGCCTGTAAGTAACAATCACGGAAGTGATTATAATATTCTCTTCATGCAGCAGTAATCAGATTTTTCTAAAAAATAAATAACGTTTTGTTCATTTCAATTGATAATAATTGTCCGGATCAGACGATGCAGATAAATGTTCTCGTCCATTATTGTAGGTTTCTTTTTGGGTTTAGCGCTTGGTCCGCGCGTCATAGATGTTATTAGGTTGTTTTACACGTTTTGCACGGTACAGGATTTATTTGGCTTATTTTCTCTTTTTCAGCTCTGGGCCTGACGTTTCTACATTATAAGTTCATTATGTTCCATGCTGAAGCCTTTCGGGATCGTCAGACCTTGGTTTAAAAGATCCTCATGGCAATTGGATGGTCATCATGCGTCGGGACAGCCGTGATGGCTACATTTTCGGTAAGTTAAAAAATGTTTTACATTGATGGGGTTGTCCCATCTTCACTAAATAGGGACCCGCTGGCAATCAGCTGAACCCCTGGTGATCATGATCAGCGGTTATCACCGGGTGGCCACATCATAAAGTGGTATTACATGGCTTATTCCAATGAATGGACGACCATGTAATAGATGTGTCTAATAGAAAGGAGTCACAAACAAGAGACCAACCTCTATATCCATTATGTCTCTGTGGTTATTATATCAGAACACGTTATTTAGGATTTATTGGGAAGTTCTGAGGGTAAATTAGTGATTAGTTCCATAAGATCTGCTGTAACCTCTGTCTGCTTGTTTTCTAGACCTACCGTTATCCAATGACTCACCGGATTTGCGCTTTCATTGCATTCGGGTTTGCCAGCCTTTACAACCTTTGGCAGTCCATACTCGTCTACAAAGTGCCCGAAAGCCGAAGAGTCATCAGCCATTTCAGACTGGCGTCCTGTATAATGGCCGTGACCTTAGTGGTTTTCTGTATCCTTTCTTAAATAATATTTGAATGGAATCCAATTGTCCTTGTCTTTAGGTTCACATGTAGGAAACATCAGATCCTGAGGTGATCATTTCCCTTCATTTTCTGATCTTGCCCGTCAGATGGCGACATGCTGGTGTAACACAGCGCCATCTGGTAACATTGTTCAGCTTCTTGCAGGAACATACTGAATAGAAAGCAAGCGGTACTGTCCTTGCTATATATGTATTATATTAACATTTATCTCACATAAATATGTAGTAAATTCTATAAGACACTTATTAAACGTTATTTTCCTATATAATAAATTACCAGTCATTGGAAGTAGGGTATCCGTATACACCCACCTGTGCGCTGGAGATCAATGTGTAAAGCTATGTACATATTTTATTTGCACCCCTAGAAGCCGTTCTATTGGAAAACAATTGGACCTATAATCTTTGTGCTTATTCTAGGCACCATGGTGATCGTGACGCCCGCAATGTAATGGATATGGTGTCACATGACAATGGGTCAGGTCCATTTTGGCATCGCCGTCAGTCACATGGAGTATACAATAAACATGAATGCAGCAAAACCTCGGCCCGGGTGGAAAGTTCTTGTTTTGTGCAATTTTTAATGTATTAATTTTGATATTTTTTCACAGATCAGTAAAATGACAACAAAGATCATGGAGTGGTCGATGTTGGTCCTCATTCTGGTGAATGTATTGAGCTACTATCAGAATATGCAGGTAAGTAGACATCACTTTCTTTGTCCCCTTAAACATCTTATATGTATATAACAGATATTTATCTCATCAATGTTTAACCTTTTGGGATTTGGGTTTGGCTGGCGCTGCCCTTTTGGTGCTCTCCACATAGGTATAGTACTTTAAGCTCTGTTTTCTTTGCAGATTCTGGGAGGTCCACCAGCATGGACTTCAAGGCCAGGGAAAGATCCTGGTTGACCAAACTAGACTTGGTCTTTAAAGATGATCCCACAGTGGGAGATCCCGACACCCGGGGTAATATAGCTGCTATCAAAAATAATCTCAGGTCACTGGTTCACAAGCAGACTAAAACACGGTGGAATAAGGCCTTTTTGGAGAAGTATCTACAGAGAGGTCTTATACCCAGAGGACTCAGGATTCAGGTATTCCCGACCCTCAACAGTTTGGACGAATGCTTTGTCTCCCGGTGGGAGGACACTTGCAGGACATCATCCCAAACATTTATGGAACTGTTGATTGGTCTGGATAAGCAGACACTTGAGATGCTTAATGCTGAGATCGAAAAAACACAGACTGAACTCAAGACCAAGTTGAGTGATGAGGAGTGGATCAATACATTCCAACAACTTGACCTGGAGACGGACAAATGGGAGAAGAATATTCAAGACATCAAAAGTCGGAAATTCCAACGAGACCTAAACGACAAATTGACAAACCGTATGTACAGGTGGCAATATCCCAAACAATTCCGTATGGATGGGAGAAGATCTCCCTCCGTGTCATCAGCGAGCTCAATGTCAGAGCCTGAAGAGAATGCGCAGAGAGGCAGGACACGGAGTGGTATAGATTATAGGAGACCAAACACGTTTAGACAGAAGACTCGGCAAAGAGGTAGGGGTAGCGAACAACGGATGCAGACATATAACTATGATCCATCCAATAGACAAAGTGGAGAAGGCTGGCGTAATCCAACGGCCACCCAACTGCCTGAGAATCCGAGAATGCAGGTAATTAATCTGTTGTCCCCTGTAGATATTGGGGTACTGTCCAAGGGGTTGACTTTTGCACCTTCTTCTCACTTTGACACCTTTACAGCTATAAAGGACTTACACCTATTTGCCAGAGGATTGATCTTCAAAAGATGGTTCCATAGGAAGGAAGATGAGATCTTTGACACACCGGAAGAAAGAGAGGCTTTACAGTCCTTACAACAGCTACTTAAAGAACAACAAAATCCTGAGACAGGTATGATCCCCCAAAATATAAGAAAACGATCTTCCAAACTTCCTCCACTCACTATATGCCCACCGATCGACTTATTTGTTAAACTGGTAGCTCGCGACTTCGAGAGAATTTCCACGGGTATTAAGCATGACAATCTAACCTGTGCTGAACGGAGGAGTCTGAAGAGACTAAAAACTCTCGAGGATACTGTAATTAAACCCGCAGATAAGGGGGCAATATAGTGATGTGGCCAAGGGCTTTGTATGAACGGGAAGCATATCGACAACTGAGAAACACGACCTGCTACAAAAAGTTGACCTTTAACCCTCTCTCTTCTTTCAGTGGTCTGCTTGATGATATATTAGAAGAAGCTCTAAATGAGGGTACTATCTCTGCGGCCCTCACTGAATGTCTCATGGTACAGGATCCCACAGTAGCATGCTTATACTTATTACCCAAGATACATAAAGACCCCAAATCACCACCAGGGCGCCCCATTATATCTGGAAGAGGCAACTTAAGCGACAACATAAGTAAGTATATTGATGCTATACTGAAACCCATGGTCGAGACCCTACCATCATATCTCAGAGATTCCTCAGATTTCCTTAAAAGACTGGAAGGGATCCAATTAGAACCCAACATGTTGCTAGCTACGTGTGACGTAGAATCCCTATATACCAACATCCGACATCAGGATGGTCTCCAGGCAGTGTCATACTTTCTGGGGATGACTGACAGCAACCCATCCATGTCCCAGTTTATTCTCACCCTTCTAGAATTTGTGCTCACGCACAACTTCTTTACTTTTAACGGATCCTTCTACCTACAGCTCCAGGGTACGGCAATGGGGGCAGCCTGCGCACCTTCATATGCCAATTTGTTCCTGGGGCTGTGAGAGAGGGATCTGTTTCTATCCGACCGGATATCATCAATGGACAAGGTGGTCCTTTGGACCCGGTTCATTGATGATATCTTTATCATTTGGCATGGCACGAGTGATGAATTTGCTCTTTTCATGACAAATCTCAACATCAATGATCTCAATATTCACCTGACTTGGAAAACTAGTGAAGTAGCTATTGATTTTTTGGACGTACTTGTCAGACGTGATAATGACGGTTATATCAGGACAGATATACATAGAAAGGATACGTCAGTCAATTCATATTTACATGCCTCATCTTCGCACCCGAGTCATTTGATCCGTGCCATCCCCATCGGTCAGTTTTTGAGGATTAAAAGGCTATGTTCATCTAACGATGACTTTGAGATACAGGCAAAGAACCTTAAACAACGCTTTCTTGACAGGGGATACAACAGAAGATGTATTAACAGGGCATATGAGAGGGCAAGGCGTTCAACACGGATCCAACTCCTTCACCCTACCACCAAGAGAAATGTGGATTCGACAATCAGGTATGTCACTACCTACCATGACAGGTGGGGGCAGATGAGGAAATGTCTGGCCAAACACTGGTCAATATTACAAACCGATATTACCTTATCAAAGATTCTCCCTGCAAAACCTGCAGTAGCATCGAGAAGAGCAAGGAATCTTCCCGATACCCTTGTCCACAGTTACCACCAACCCCAAAGTATAAAACCAATCTTTGGAGCGTCCAAACCAAAATGGGGCTGTCGCCCCTGCGGAAGATGTATAGCCTGCCCAAATGTGGCTAACAGCGATGAATTTGTGGATTCGACTGGCAAGATGACATACAAAATCACTTGGCCAATCAACTGTGGTACCAAGGGAGTGGTCTACTACGCATGGTGTCCATGCCCAAAGATCTATATTGGTCTCACTAGTAGAGAACTCAAGATTAGAACAAGGGAACACGTGAATAGCATAGAGGCAGCGAGGGGCACTGCCCCAGAAAACATTGAATCATTAAAAACCCTCCCGAGGCATTTCTTTAAGTACCATGGATGTGAATCCAGAGCCCTCAAAGTCAAAGGCATTGATTGTGTAAGAACTGACCTGAGAGGTGGTTCAATAATGAAAAAACTGTCAAAATTGGAATCCAGATGGATCTCGAAACGAAAGACAGTACAACCAAATGGTTTGAACGAAAATTTGGGATTTGCAGCATTTTTATAGAGGTGTCGGGATCTTCCATGGTGTCAGTTTTAATTGTCTAGCAACGATCAAGTTACTGTCGTTTCTAACTTTTATTTTTCTAACTTTTATTTTTAATGTTACAGATGATCGTTTATGAACTTGCTGTGATCTAACATTTAATGACTTCCTGAGACCATAACAACTCCCTCATTCGATCTCTAAACAGTTTATTTTAGGGGATTTACTCAACTATCTTACAACAATGGATATGCAGAAGACCTGGGGATACAATATTAATATGTATGGATATTTTGATATGCATTTTTTAGTGCAATTTTGCACAATTGGATGTAAACATTTTCCTTACCCGCAGGGATTAGTTGAGTGTGTTCCTCACACTATTTTATCATATTATTCAAATATATATAAAAAATTTCTCACTCTATCATTACTTCTATATCACACACATACACATACACATACACATTCTTCACTCACTTTATTTTATTTTTTCCATTCTTGCACGCACACACACATATATCTTATATATACATATATATATTTTTTTTGACACACCTATCCACATATTCTGATTTGGTAGTTTAATCATATATTTACTTATTATATCTAGTCACTGTCACTTATCCAGTAGCACATGCACTTTCATGTCACTTTTATCATTGGTGCATTTAATAGTGCCATCACCATTACGTATTATACACCTCTTCACCATTCTTTGAGCGTATTTGTATGATCATCAGATCCGAATTAATGTCTGTTCTATAAATATATATACACAATATACATTTGATGATTTCTTATATTGGAGCTTGTTATACACACCTGTCCCTCATCATCACAACATCACCACACCACTACACTCCAACCACTATCAAAGCTCTTTTTATTGTGGGCATGTCTTTTTATTTAAATCTGTATTAAAATTATTATATCTACATATGTCGTTAATTTTTAAATTTCTAATGTATTGAGTGTACATATTATATTGTATTTGAACTTTGGCACTTTTGTATATGTGAATGTGTGGATGTATGTGTGTGGGTGTGTGTGTGTATGTATATATATATATATATATATATATATATGTATATGTGTATGTATATGTTTTTATGTATATGTTTGGTTATGTGCTCACATGCCTCGTATAACAATTTATACTTGTATATTCTTATTCAAACCGTACTACAACACTGTAATTATCTGAATTCACTTGATTGCATCTGTCTATGTCTGTTTTGAGAAAACACACGGAAATCTCTTTGGATATGGCACACACGCACACATGCAACATAATTCATATCATCCAATTTATATCATTTTATTTATACTATGAAATTGCGGTAGGGAAAGTAATAGGGACAGTCAAACAAAGAATTAATTGTGACCAATTTAATATTAATATTCATATTTATTTCATTATGACCTTTATTCTTTTATTTTAATTTATTTTATTATATTTTTTCCATCTCCATCTTTATCATATATGTTTTGTTATATTTATATATATATATTTCTATATATAATATATTTGATTTCATTTATTCATCTATTTATTTATTATTTTTTTATTTATTCATATTCATTTTCTCCTTTGTGCTATGTGTACCTTGGTCAAATTCATCCAAATACCCTATCATTGATTTTGGCACTTGTGCAATCTGTGCACAAGTGTAATCTAACACATTATATACATATATACAAATTTTTCTTATGATTCGTGTCGCTCCGTCTTCTGCCCAGTGCGCATGCGCGGCCTGTCAGTCTGGGTCTTCGCTGCCTCGGCCGGAGCATCTTGGAGGCGTGGCTCCCGTCTTCCGGGGTCTGAGTTCGTGCCTGGGATGTTGACACGCTGGAACTTTTGTCTGGCTGTCTTTGTCCCTGGCCGGACCAGGCTGCGGGACGCGTGACCCTCGTCTGTGTTCCGGTTCCGGCGGCTGACACACCGGACTGTCGGGCCGCGATACCTTAGTTGTTAATACTGATTTTTAGCAGCCTCAGCTGCCCCCCTTATGTTTTATTGGTCTTGGGTTGCTTAAATGATGCCTCCTTACTTTCTGACACCACCCCCAGACGAAGGCTCGAGGGCCGAAACGCGCGTCGGGGTTGATGCCAGACAGTATTGATTGTGACATGGGTAAGACGTCCTTCTTTATCTTAGAGTCTTTCATTAATTTGGTGTGTTGCTGCTTTCATGCATGCATACACCCGTTGATGCCTATATACATGTGAGTAATACTGTTGCTGCACTCAAACTCCTGCATCCGACTGTGACTAATATTCACCGCTTGGTGTGGTTTTCACCTGTTTACTGGATGCAGGACTGTGTGCACACTTTCTCTATACTCACACTCATGCATCTATTTACTCGTGTAATAGGAACTGTCAATTTTCCCATTTGTCACTTTGTTATCTAATGTATTATCACCTTAACATTGCATATTTCACTGTCCGGTATCCTTTCATACTGTGGCTATCATCTTTAACTTTTAAATGTTTTTTGTTTATTGTTCTAATAAAACTTGTTATTTTTAATCTAACCTTGGTGTGTCGGACTCCGTTTTTAGGTTTATAATGTATTGAGCTACTATCAGAATATGCAGGTAAGTAGACGTCACCTCATTATCACCTCGTATACCGGACCTCGTAATAACATTATTATTCATCTCTACAATCATGGGGTTTATAATGTGGATATGTGTTTCTTTTCTTAGAGTTTATCTATAACAATTACCTGGAAAAGCTTCACCATCTCCAAGAGGGAGAAGAACCAGGACTCTGGAGTATAAAGAGGACCATCGTGGATGGTGACGTGAGACGGCGCAGGGACACAGCAGTGAGGGCATTGCATGGCCCAACCCCCTATCAGAGGACAAGAGCTGGAGAAGAAGTCGTCCGGTCTCAGCCAGGGCTGCGGTCTCCTGCACAACTGTGTCATTATTGAATGTACCGTCCAGTTCTGGCCCGCAGCTGGAGGGTCCGAGCAGGGATGTGGCACATGCTGTTGGTGCCAAGGGGGATCGATTTGATGTTAATCACGCTTCTCCCTTGTCCCTTTTTTCTCTTTCAGGTTTGGCAAAGGAATCGTCAAGGAGAGGGAGGAAACACAGATCTGGCGGTGGGCGCAGGCACGGTCGGCGGAGATCGCCCTCGTCATCTTCTGAGCGACAACCCTCCTCTTCTTCTTATCAATATCTACATAATCTTCCCCGCCGAGGACGCAGAGCCGTGCTGATGTCACAGAGAAATGACGAGGGGTTATAAATATTCCCCTGACAGCTGCCCGGTCTTTCTTTCCATGAATTGACACAGTGCGATTTGCTAATTTATTGGCGACTTCTCACTTTATGGAGACCAATGGATTGGGATTCTTCTCCAACTTCTTGGCCTTTTGGTGTGTGGCCTGGCTCTCTGCTAGCTACACCCTGACCTCACATCAACAACCATGCCCCCCACTGATGTACATCATCCCCTCAGTCCTATAGATTATCTGACTGCTGATTATTAAGATGAAACAATTCTGACAATTTTTCCATATTATTTAACATTGAGCGTTTTCTTTTTTGTTTTGAAGTGAAATGGGAAATTTCTTTGCAGAAAATATCCTGTTTAGAATGGGATTCATAGGAATGGCCATTGCCTGTAAGTAACAATCACGGAAGTGATTATAATATTCTCTTCATGCAGCAGTAATCAGATTTTTCTAAAAAATAAATAAAGTTTTGTTCATTTCAATTGATAATAATTGTCCGGATCAGACGATGCAGATAAATGTTCTCGTCCATTATTGTAGGTTTCTTGTTGGGTTTAGCGCTTGGTCCGCGCTTCATAGATGTTATTAGGTTGTTTTACACGTTTTGCACGGTACAGGATTTATTTGGCTTATTTTCTCTTTTTCAGCTCTGGGTCTGACGTTTCTACATTATAAGTTCATTATGTTCCATGCTGAAGCCTTTCGGGATCGTCAGACCTTGGTTTAAAAGATCCTCATGGCAATTGGATGGTTATCATGCGTCGGGACAGCCGTGATGGCTACATTTTCGGTAAGTTAATAAATGTTTTACATTGATGGGGTTGTCCCATCTTCACTAAATAGCGACCCGCTGGCAATCAGCTGAACTCCTGGTGATCATGATCAGTGGTTATCACCGGGTGGCCACATCATAAAGTGGTATTACATGGCTTATTCCAATGAATGGACGACCATGTAATAGATGTGTCTAATAGAAAGGAGTCACAAGCAAGAGACCAACCTCTATATCCATTATGTCTCTGTGGTTATTATATCAGAACACGTTATTTAGGATTTATTGGGAAGTTCTGAGGGAAAATTAGTGATTAGTTCCATAAGATTTGCTCTGACCTCTGTCTGCTTGTTTTCTAGACCTACTGTTATCCAATGACTCACCGGATTTCCGCTTTCATTGCATTCGGGTTTGGCAGCCTTTACAACCTTTGGCAGTCCATACTCCTCTACAAAGTGCCCGAAAGCCGAAGAGTCATCAGCCATTTCAGACTGGCGTCCTGCATAATGGCCATGACCTTAGTCGTTTTCTGTATCCTTTCTTAAATAATATTTGAATGGAATCCAATTGTCCTTGTCTTTAGGTTCACATGTAGGAAACATCAGATCCTGAGGTGATCATTTCCCTTCATTTTCTGATCTTGTCCGTCAGATGGCGAAATGCTGGTGTAACACAGCGCCATCTGGTAACATTGTTCAGCTTCTTGCAGGAACATACTGAATAGAAAGCAAGCGGTACTGTCCTTGCTATATATGTATTATATTAACATTTATCTCACATAAATATGTAGTAAATTCTATAAGACACTTATTAAACGTTATTTTCCTATATAATAAATTACCAGTCATTGGAAGTAGGGTATCCATATACACCCACCTGTGCGCTGGAGATCAATGTGTAAAGCTATGTACAGATTTTATTTGCACCCCTAGAAGCCGTTCTATAGGAAAACAATTGGACCTATAATCTTTGTGCTTATTCTCAGCACCATGGTGATCGTGACGCCCGCAATGTAATGGATATGGTGTCACATGACAATGGGTCAGGTCCATTTTGGCATCGCCGTCAGTCACATGGAGTATGCAATAAACATGAATGCAGCAAAACCTCGCCCCGGGTGGAAAGTTCTTGTTTTGTGCAATTTTTAATGTATTAATTTTGATATTTTTTCACAGATCAGTGAAATGACAGCAAAGATCATGGAGTGGTCGACGTTGGTCCTCATGCTGGTGAATGTATTGAGCTACTATCAGAATATGCAGGTCAGTAGACGTCACCTCATTATCACTTCGTATACCAGACCTCGTAATAACATTATTATTCATCTCTACAATCATGGGGTTTATAATGTGGATATGTGTTTCTTTTCTTAGAGTTTATCTATAACAATTACCCGGAAAAGCTTCACCATCTCCAAGAGGGAGAAGAACCAGGACTCTGGAGTATAATGAGGATCATCGTGGACGGTGACATGACACGCTTTCATCAGACCGCACACCCAGATGCCTGTCCGTTTTAAAGAAACACTATGGGCCGGTCACTAACGGGTTAAAAGGGGATCCCCCCCCCCATAAATGTGAGGAAATAACCAGTCCACTACCCACCCTCTGCCCCCTTGGACCTTGCCCAGACAATGATGACTACTACCACTGGGTTCAGCTGTTATGGTCACTACTGTCTCCATGATCATCTAATAATGTTTTAGAAATATTAGAAGATTTGTCCATATAGTTACAGGTTTACTTTCTCTTATTTCCAGTTTTATACAATGATGTGGAATGGCGCGCCACAGCCAAGCAGTTATCACATCCCAAACTGCAGAAGATCTGGAGATGGCGACCAAGTGCCAAGACATCCACCATCTCCGACCTTTCTCCCAAATATCATCTTACATCAGGGAGGACGAACTACAAGAACCGTTTATAAACAGTGGACACTAGAGATGAGGTGGAATGGCACGTCACAGCCGAGCAGGAACTTCTCTGGGAACATCCTAAACTGATGAACTCCAGAGATGGCGACCAAGTGCCAAGACGGCCATCAGCTCCAACCTTTCTCAAAAACAAATCTTACAAACGGGGAGAAAGAACTGCAAGAACTGTTTATGACCAGTGGACTCTACAGCGAGGTGGAATTGCACGTCACAGCCGAGCAGGAACATCTCAAACTGCAGAGGCTCCAGAAATACAACCAAGTGCCAAGACATCCACCACCTCCAACCTTCCTCCCAAATATCATCTTACCACAAGGAGAGAGAAGCAGCGGACTGTTTACTATCCTCATGGTCCTTGTTTGTTGGCTTATAAAACGGTTTAGTAAAGTCATTTTCTACCACCTGAAACCTGTTTTTGTCTTCATTACTGTCAATAATAATAATACTGAGTCTTCCATAGATTTGTCCTCATGAACCTGGAGGAATAAGAACGTCTCAATGTTATTGTAGCAAAATTCTGATTTATGAAAAATATAAATAGAGGGGATTCCTCTTCTGGAGGGAGCTTCAGAGGTGCTATCTACAGGGGAAGGGGGATAGCACTATCAGTGGCGGATTAAGAAGACCATGGGCCCTGGGCTGTTACCCAAACTTGGGCCCCCCTTCTCCACCACCACCCTGCCGCGCCGTAACTATTGCTAACACTACCTAAACACTAGTACACAAAGTAGGCACATTATGCACAAAGTACCCACATTATGCACAAAGTATGCACATTATGCACAAAGTAGGCACATTATGCACAAAGTACCCACATTATGCACAAAGTATGCACATTATGCACAAAGTAGGCACATTATGCACAAAGTACGCACATTATGCACAAAGTACACACAGTACACAAAGTACGCACATTATGCACAAAGTACGCACATTATGCACAAAGTACGCACATTATGCACATTATGCACAAAGTACGCACAGTACACAAAAAACCACATTATGCACAAAGTACGCACATTATGCACAAAGTACACAAAGTAGGCACATTATGCACAAAGTACGCACAGTACACAAAGTACCACATTATGCACAAAGTACGCACATTATGCACAAAGTAAGGACATTATGCACAAAGTACGCACATTATGCACAAAGTAGGCACATTATGCACAAAGTACGCACATTATGCACAAAGTACACAAAGTACGCACATTATGCACAAAGTACGCACATTATGCACAAAGTACACAAAGTACGCACATAATGCACAAAGTAGGCACATTATGCACAAAGTATGCACAGTACACAAAGTACCACATTATGCACAAAGTACGCACATTATGCACAAAGTACGCACATTATGCACAAAATACGCACAAAGTACGCACATTATGCACAAAGTACGCACAGTACACACATTATGCACAAAGTACGCACAGTACAAAGTACGCACATTATGCACAAAGTATGCACAGTACACAAAGTACACACATTATGCACAAAGTACACAAAGTAGGCACATTATACACAAAGTATGCATAGTACACAAAGTACACACGAGTATGCACATTATACACAAAGTAGGCACATTATACACGAGTATGCACGTTATACACAAAGTACACCTTGTAAACACATGAATATGGACATTAAACATACATGAATATGGACATTAAACATACATTAATATGGACATTAAACACACATGAATATGGATATTAAACATACATGAATATGGACATTAAACATAACATGAATATGGACATTAAACACACATGCACTTACCTTTTATGTCTTCACTGCAGCTCTTCTCCTGCTCACAGCACAGAGCCCGCCGACAGTCTCCCCTCCCCCATGTCCCGACAGCTAGCAGCAGAGGAGAGATGTTTAGAGCAGGGAAGGGTGGCTGGAGGGGGAGCTTCTAAAGCAGCACAGACCACGGCTGCTAAGTAGAAGCAAAGCTCCCCTCGCCTGACAGGTGCGGTCCTGGCACCGGGGCTCCCTCCGGTGCTAGCGACGCCACTGGGCATGAGGGGGTTCGGGCGGTCATAGGCCCCCTGGGAGCCTTGGGCCCCCTGGCAGCCTTGGGCCCCTTGCGACCGCCCGAAACGCCCTAATGATAATCCGCCACTGAGCACTATATACAGTGGGGGTGACACAATCTACATGGGTGCTGTGTGGCGCCATCTACAGGGGGTACTGTGACATTGTATATAATGAGACAGTACCCCCTGTATATAATGGTGCAGTACCCCCTGTATATATTGATGCAGTACACCCTGTATATAGAGGGCACTGCGGCATTATCTACAGGGGCATGTGTGGCACTATATACAGGGACGTGTGTGGCACTATTTACATGGGGCGCTAGGTGGCACAATCTACATGGACAAACGGTGGGGCTCAGAAGGGAAAGAGCGCCATTTGGCTTTTTGAGATCACATTTAGCAGGAATAGTTTACAGAGGCCATGTCACATTTGCAAAGCCCCTGAGGGACCAAAAACAATGAAAACGCCCAAAAATTTACTCCATTTAGGAAACTACACCCCTTGAGGAATTCATCTAGGGGTGTAGTGAATTTTTGGACCCCACAGATGTTTCATAGAATTTATTAGAATTGGGCAGTGAAAATAAAAACAATCCCTTTTCTTGAATAAAACGTAGCTTTAGCTCAAAATTTCTCATTTTCTCAACAAATAAAGGAAAAAAAGAACTCCAGCATTTGTAAAGCAATTTCTCCCGAATACGGCAATACCCCATATGTGGTCATAAACTGCTGTTTGGGCACACGGCAGGGCTTAGAACGGAAGGAGCTCCATTTGGCTGTAACGTTGGGTACGTGGACCCACTGGACGGTACCGCCTTAACGGTATGGCTGCTGGCCAAATAGACACGAAGCGGCTCAGCGCTCACACGAGTGATTCAGCTGCTTCAATATAGCGATTGTTGGGGGTCTCAGTGCTCTGACGCCCACCAATCTAAACTTCTGACATGTCTCTATGACATGTCAGTAGTTTGTCGAACGTTTAGCTACACTTTAAATGTTAATTTGAATGTACCACAAAATAGTCACAATGAAGGGAGACAAAAGCGAAAAAAAATATTTGCAGCTTAAAAGACAAAATAGGTTGCAACATCAAGGGGTTAATAATTATAGTACATGCAGATCACTGTATAGAGCTTTTCAGCTCCCCAGGGGCATACGGTTGGGAGCTTTGACTGGCGGGGTCACTTTAACCCCTTCCCGCAATTTCACGTACAGTTATGTCATGGGAGATGGCCTTTTCCCGCATTTCCACGTAACTGTACATCATGGAGATGAAGCTGGCTCAGGAGCTGAGCCAGCGACATCACCGCCGGGTGACAGCTGTATGTTACAGCTGGCACCCTGAGGTATCGGCCAGGACCAGAGCTAGCCTCCGATCCGACCGATTAACCCCTCACATGCTGCGTTCAATAGAGATCGCAGAATGTGAGGAGTTTATAGCCATCGGCACCCCAGCAACGTGATCGCTGGGTTGCCAGTGGCTGCAAAGGCGATCGGAGGGCTAATACTTACCTCCCGATCAGTCTGTAACGGAATCCTCCTATGTCCCGTCGTCGGCGGGGCCCAGGAGGCTTCCGGTACCATCAGCAAGATGGCGCCGGCTCAGCTTCCGGTTCAGAAGCTGAGCCGGCGTCATCAGCAGTGGGTGTCCACTGTATGTTACAGCGGACACCCCGATCTATCGGCAGGAACCGGAGCTAGCTCCGATTCCTGCCGTTAACCCCTTCAATGCAGCGATTCAATGCAATCGCTGCATCAAAGTGGTTTGTATGCAATCGGCAGCCTTGCCATGCGATGGCAAGGCTGGCGACTGCTACTTAAGGCAACTGGTTGCCTAACAATAGCTTCCTATCTGCCATTACGTTAGCCGATTAGGCCCCGCCCGGAGGCGGAGCCTGATCGGCTTGCTGTCAGTGAACTACTGACAGTTCTAATACATTGCACTACATAGGTAGTGCAATGTATTAGAACATCAAAAAAACAGTTGGACCTTCAAGTCCAACTGTGTAAAGTGTAAAAAAAAGTGTAAAAAAAAGTAAAAATAAAAGTTGTAAAAAATACAATAAAAGTTTCAAATAATAACACAAAACACAATCGCCCTTTTTCCCTTATCAAGTCATTTATTATTGATAAAAATAATAAAGCCATACATATTTGGTATCGCTGCGACCGTAACGACCTGAACTATAAAAATATGATGTTATTTATTCCGCACAGTGAACGGCGTAAAAAAAAAAACTAAAAAATACTGACATAATTGCTATTTTTTGGTCACTTTGTCTTCCAAAAATTGAAATAAAAAGTGATCAAAAAGTCGCATGTACCCAAAAATGGTGTCTATAAAAACTATAACTCGTCTCGCTAAAAACAAGCCCTCATACAGCTCCGTCAACGAAAAATTTAAAACCGTTATGGCTCTCACAACTTGGCGACAGTAAAAATCCATTCTCTTTACAAAAGTTATTTTATTGTGCAAAAAGTTGTAAAACATAAAAAGTGCTATAAATTAGGTATCACCGGAATCGGACTGACCCGCAGAATAAAGCTAACATGTAATTTATAACACAAGGTGAACGCTGTATAAAAAGAACTAAAAAAATTTGCCTCCCAAAAAAAAAGGATAACAAGTGATCAAAAAGTCGCATGCACCACAAAATGGTACCAATAAAAACTACAGCTCATCTCACAAAAAAAAACAGCCGTCATACCACTACGTCTATGAAAAAATAAAATTAGTCAAGGCACCAATAAGTTAGGAAATTAAAAATATGCAGTTGTGCCGGCCTGAGGGGAACATTTCTTGTGTTGCAAGTGGCGAATTATCAAGGCCCCTAAAATTAGGGAACCAGGAAGGGGAGGGCCCAAACATATCTGCTGGAAGTGGGGCGCCCATATTATACCAGGACAACACTACCCAGCAAGATTCCCCAAACTTCAAAGGTGCGGAGTGCGGACCAAAAGGGGAATAAGTAAGGACCATTTATTAGTCCAACACCGGCCTGTGCAGAAAGGATTGTGTCACAGCGTAACACACATCTATGGATTATTTTATTGTTTTTTTTTTACCCCACTATACCACCTGACTATGCCCCTTATATACTCCAGCCCGCCTTACATGTACCCCCACATTATAAACGGAAACACCAGTAAGACTCCAAACAAAACTACTACAAGCAAAATCCATGCTCCAAAAGCCAAATGGCGCTACCTCCCTTCTGAACCCTACAGTGTGCCCAAACAGCAGTTTACTTCCACATATATGGCATCGCCATACCCGGGATAACCCTTTTAACAATTTTTGGGGTGTGTGTCTCCAGTGGCACAAGCTGGGCGCCACTTATTGGCATATCTATTGAAAAACCATTTTCACTCTGCAACATCGCGTGCACACCAATTTCTGCCAATCACCTGTGGGGTTAATATGCTCACTACACCCCTAGGTGAATACCTTGAGGGGTGTAGTTTCCAAAATGGGGTCACTTCTGGGGGGGATCCACTGTTTTGGTCCCACAGGGACTTTGCAAATGCGACATAGCGACCAGAAACCAATCCAGCAAAATCTGTACTCCAAAAGCCAAATGGCGCTCCTTCCCTTCTTAGCCCTACTCTGTGCCTAAACATCAGTTTATGGCCACATATGTGGTATTGCCGTACACAGGAGAAGTTGCTTTACAAGTGTTGGGGTGCTTTTTTGCATTTATTTGTTGAGAATATGAAACATTTTCAGCTAAAACTACGTCTTATTGAAGAAAAAGGATTTTTTTTATTTTCACTGCCCAATTCTAATAAAATCTATGAAACACCTGTGGGGTCAAAATGCTCACTTCACCCCTAGATGAATTCCTCAAGGGGTGTAGTTTCGCGAATCGATTCACTTTTGGGGAGTTTCCACTGTACTGACACCTTAGGAGCTTTACAAAAGTGACATGGTGTCAAGAAACCAATCCAGCAAAATCTGTGCTCCAAAAGCCAAATGGCACTCCTTCTCTTCTGATCCTTGCCGTATGCCCAAACAGCAGTTTATGACCACAAATGGGGTATTGCCGTACTCCAGAGAAGTTGCTTTACAAATGTTGGGGTTCTTTTATTCCTTTATTTGTTGAGAAAATGAAAAATGTTGAGCTAAAGCTACGTCTTATTGGAAAAAAATGATTTTTATCTTCACTGCCCAATTCTAATAAAATCTATGAAACCCCTGTGGGTTCAAAACACTCACTATACCCCTAGATGTATTCTTCAAGGGGTGTAGTTTCCTAAATGGAGTCACTTTTTTGGTGTTTTCACTGTTTTGGTCCCTTAGGGGCCTTGCAAATGTGACGTGGTCTCCGCAAACCATTCCTGCTAAATTTGAGCTCCAAAAGCCAAATGGCGCTCTTTCCCTTCTAAGCTCCGCCGTGTGTCCAAACAGCCGTTTATGACCACATGCGGGGTATTGTTTTTCTCGGGAGAAATTGCTTTAAAAAAGTAGTGGTGCATTTTCTCCTTTTAGTCCTTGTGGAAATTAGAAAAAAATTAGCTAAACCTACATTTTCTTTGAAAGAATGTAGATTTTCATTTTCACAGCCTACTTCCAATAATTTCTGCAAAATGGGGTCACTTTTGGGGGATTTCCACTGTTTTGGTGCCGCAAGAGCCTTTCAAACCCGACATGGAGCCTAAAATATTTTCTAATAAAAAGGAGGCCCCAAAATCCCCTAGGTGTTCCTTTGTTTCTGAGGCCTGTACTTCAGTCAATAAGTGCACTAGGGCCACATGTGGGGTATTTCTAAAAACTGCATAATCTGGGCAATAGATATTGAGTTGCGTTTCTTGGGTAAAACTTTCTGTGTTACAAAAAAAATAGTTAAAAAATGAATTTCTGCAACAAAAAAAAAGAAATTTGAACATTTCACATCTACTTTGCCTTAATTCCTGTGAAACATCTAAAGGGTTAAGAAACGTTCTAAATGCTGTTTTGAATACTTTGAGGGGTGAAGTTTTTAAAATGGGGTGACTTATCGAGGGTTTCTAATATATAAGGCCCTAAAATCCACTTCACAACTGAAATGGCCCCTGTAAAAATAGCCTTTTGACATTTTCTTGAGATGTGAGAAATCGCTGCTAAAGTTCTAAGCCTTGTGATGTCATAGAAAAATAAAAGGATGTTCAAAAAATGATGCCAATCTAAAGTAGACATATGGGTGATGTTAATTAGCAACAATTTTGTGGGGTATAACTATCTGTCTTACAAGCAGATACATATAAATTTAGAAAAATTCTATTTTTTGCAATTTTTCGCTACATTTTGGGGTTTTTCACAATTAAATACTTAATGTATCGAGCAAATTTTGCCAGTAACATAAAGTCCAATGTGTCACGAGAAAACAATCTCAGAATCGCTTGGATAGGTAAAAGCATTCCAACGTTATTACCACATAAAGTGAAACATGTCAGATTTGAAAAAATTGGCTGTGTCCTGAAGGCCAAAACAGGCTGTGTCTTGAAGGGGTTAAGAATAAATAAATGGGGGGTGGCATCACTTCATCATGATCTACAGGGATTGGCCAGTGATCACATAGTAGGGGGCTATAGAGCTCCCTATAAAATAGTAATGCCCTTCGTCCTCTTCCTCTTTGGACCCTGCAGCTTGGCGTCTTTCCCCCACTCCCTCTCTTGATTTGACTCCTTAATGACACGACCAATTTTTGTTTTTTCATATTCGTTTATTACTCCCTGCCTTCCAAAAGCCATCACTTTTTTTATTTTTTCGTCGGCATAACCGTATGAGAGCTTGTTTTTTATGGGACAAGTTGTCATTTTTTATGGTACCATTTAATGTATCAGATAATGTACTGGGAAACTGAAAAATAAATTATTTGTGGGGTGGAATGAGCAAAAAAAAGCTAATGCGCCATTTTCAGGGGGATTTCGTTTTTACGGCGTCTATCGTGCGGTAATAACTACATGTTCACTTTATTCTACGGATAAATACGATTACGGCGATACTGAATGTATATTTTGTAATGTTTTACCACTTTGTAAAACTATTTGTTAAAAAAATTTGTTTTGCGTCTCCAAAATCTGAGAGACTTAATTTTTTTTATGGTTCCGTAGATTGAGCGATGTGAGGGCTTCGATTTTGCGAGGCGAGCTTTTGTTACCATTTTGGGGTACATGCGACTTTTTGATCAGTTTTTATTCCATTTTTTGGGGGAGCTAACGTGACCAAAAAACAGCAATTTGGATGTTTTACATATTTGTTTTTCTTACAGTGTTCAGCGAGTGGGTTAGATAACATCAGATTGTAATAGTTCGGACTTGCAAACGCGGCGATATCAGTTATGCTAACTTATTTTGTTTAACATTACTTTAGGGAAAAAATGGGAAGAGGGAATTTTTTAGAAATAGAAAAATATATATTTTTTTGGGATATTTATTTTACTTTTTTTAAATTCTGTTTAGTAGTCCCCCTAGTGGACTTGAACCAGTGATCATTGGATCGCTCACACGATCTACTGCAGTACTAACGTATTGCAGTTTATCGTGATTCTTACAGCCACCTATGAAGCCCTGCCGGAGAACAAAGATGGCAGACCCTTCATTAGGCCCCCAGGCTGCCATTATCACCAGCCGCATCCCGCTATAGCATCGTGGGGGGACAATGGCACGTCGGAGGGGGTCGTCCCTCTCATTCTAATGCGTTAGATGCTGTTGTCGTGATTGACTTTGGCATCTAATGGGTTAAACAGGCAGACTCAAAGTGATATTTGATTCTGTCCATTGCAGTGCGGTGTTGGCTATATTACACAACCATTACCCGCTAAGTATGGAGTGACCCCAGCCCGTGATCTCGCTCCATACTTCCCTTCAACGACTGCCATGTACATGTATGTGACATCTTGTTAAGGAGTTAAATGTCATTTTGTTGATAATTGATTCAGAGTTTTTATGTTCATCCTGTTTTGATCATTTTCTTCTGTTCCAGACGTCACAGCGGCGGTTCTAGGAGGATCTTGTCTCTACCGTTCGTGAAATCACCCGGAAACAACTGGAGCATGCCCATCGCGCCTGCAATGTTCTGGCACCCGGGGTGACCTGTTTATCTTGCAATGTGTTTATCCAACCAGCGGACATAATAATAATAAAAGCTGTGGCCGACCCCCACTTTACCCCACATCTTGGTCTGAGTCCCAGTTATTTCATATAAATGTTAGAGGTTGTGTTATATGGGGGTGATGCCTTCATTGGTCCTGTCAGTCTTCTTTTACCAAATGTAATCCCCTGTGATACAATGCTGTCACCCAAAACAACATGGAAAAATCAATGGAGGGGGGTAAATAGTTTTTATTAGCACAGTATAACAGATGACCTTACATTGACCTCTGTGAAAAAAGACGCTAAAATGTCACTACATCAATGACTTATGTTCTGGGGTCTGCGAAGCGCATAGCAGAAATAAGTTCATAGCAGATACTAAACCATGGCAGCTCCAGAGCAGAACTGACCTTACTGTGACATCATGATGACATCACTTAACTATGATGTCACAGAGAGATGATGGGAGGTTATAAATATTCCCCTGACAGCAGCCCGGTCTTTCTTTCTGTGAATTGACACAGAGTGTGATTTGCTAATTTATTGGCGACTTTTCACTATTATGGAAATCAACGGATTGGGATTCTTCCCCATCTTCTTGGCCTTTTGGTGTGTGGCCTGGCTCTCTGGAGGCTACACCCTGACTGTGATCAAGGACCATGCCCCCCCACTGATGTACATCAGGTAAGATGGAGAATTACACGACTCTTATTTTATAGTTTGGGAATGTATAAGGTAATTACTTAAATATGGAGGAAATATCTAAATAAGAAAATGGCTTCCATTACGCAGAGGGGCTGCAAGAGGACAGAGAAACGCATTCCCTCATCCCTATAGATTATTATCAGACTGCTGATTATTAAGATTAAACAATTATGAAAAAATGTCGATATTATTTAACATTGACTTTTTTTTTTTCGTTTCACAGTGAAACGGGAAATTTCTTTCCCGAAAATATCCTGTTTAGAATAGGATTCGTAGGAATGGCCATTGCCTGTAAGTAAATATCACAGAAGTGACTATAATATGTTCTTACTTCTGGGGGATGGCGGGTTATTATAAAATGTCTTATATCTGATTATATTACTCTGGGGTCAAACCTACATTTATTTTTATAAAAATGTGATTACTACGTCAGTGAGAGATGCAGGCCGGTTGCTAGGGACACATTGCTGGACAAGACTGTGGTTGTTAGGTAGTGTATCCCTAGCAACCAGACTGTCAGACATGACTCAGACTTGGCATCAGTCCCGCCCTGTCCCTATCTCAGCCTGCAGCAGTAATCAGATTATTCTAAATAATAAATAAAGTTTTGTTAATCTCAATTGATAATAATAGTCCGGATCAGACGATGCAGATAAATGTTCCCGTCCATTATTGTAGGTTTCTTGTTGGGTTTAGCGCTTGGTCCGCGCTTCATAGATGTTATTAGGTTGTTTTACACATGGTACAGGATTTATTTGGCTCATTTTCTCTTTTTCAGCTCTGGGTCTGACGTTTCTACATTACAAGTTCATCATGCTCCATGCTGAAGCCTTTGGGCCTCGTCAGACCTTGGTTCAAAAGATCCTCCTGGCAATTGGATGGTCATCATGCGTTGGGACGGCCATGATGGCTATGTTTTCGGTAAGTTAATAAATGTTTTATGTTAATAGGGTTGTCCCATCTGCCCTAAATAGGGACCCGCTGGCAATCAGCTGATCACTGTGTTTCCGGCAGCTGAACCCCTGGTGATCATGATCAGCGGTTATCACCGTGTGGCCACACATTAAAGTGGTATTACATGGCTTATACCAATGAATGGACGACCATGTAGTAGATGTGTTTTCTGCTCCATCTAACAGAGAGGAGTCCCAAGCAGGAGACCAACCTCTATATCCATAATGTCTCTGTGGTTATTATATCAGAACACGTTATTTAGGATTTATTGGGAAGTTCTGAGGGTAAGTTAGTGATTAGTTCCATAAGATTTGCTGTAACCTCTGTCTTCTTGGTTTCTAGACCTACCGTTATCCAATGACTCACCGGATTTGCGCTTTCGTTGCATTCGGGTTTGGCAGCCTTTACAACCTTTGGCAGTCCATACTCCTCTACAAAGTGCCCGAAAGCCGAAGAGTCATCAGCCATTTCAGACTGGCGTCCTGTATAATGGCCGTGACCTTAGTGGTTTTCTGTATCCTTTCTTAAATAATATTTGAATGGAATCCAACCGTACTTGTCTTTAGGTTCACATGTAGGGAACATCAGATCCTGAGGTGATCATTTCCCTTTATTTTCTGATCTCCGCCGTCAGATGGCGACATGCTGGTGTAACACAGCGCCATCTGGTAACATTGTTCAGCTTCAGGAAGATACTGAATAGAAAGCAGCGGTACTGTCCTTGCTATACTGTATATTTATTATATTAACATTTATCTTACATAAAAGTGTAGTAAATTGTATAGGACACTTACTAAACATAATAAACGTTATTTTCCTATATAATAACCCACCAGTCATTGGAAGTAGGGTATCCGTATACACCTACCTGTGCGCTGGAGATCAATGTGTAAAGGTATGTACAGTATATCTCATACATAAGTTATTGACATGCTGAGCCGCTGGTACAAACCAGTGAATGTAAAATTCCTTTAATCCGGCACTAATGAGATTATCAATAATTCTGGATCATTGTATAGATTTTATTTGCACCCCTAGAAGCCGTTCTATAGGAAAACAATTGGACCTATAATCTTTGTGCTTATTCTCAGCATCATGGTAGTCGTGACGTCCGCAATGTAATGGATGTGGTGTCACATGACAATGGGTCAGGTCCGTTTTGGCATCGCTGTCAGTCACATGACTCCATGCAATAAACATGAATGCAGCAAAACCTCGGCCCGGGTGGAAAGTTCTTGTTTTGTGCAACTTTTAATGTATTCATTTTGATATTTTTTCACAGATCATTGAAATGACAGCAAAGATCATAGAGTGGTCGACGTTGGTCCTCATGCTGGTGAATGTATTGAGCTACTATCAGAATATGCAGGTCAGTAGACGTCACCTCATTATCACCTCGTATACCGGACCTCGTAATAACATTATTATTCATCTCTACAATCATGGGGTTTATAATGTGGATATGTGTTTCTTTTCTTAGAGTTTATCTATAACAATTACCCAAAAAAGCTTCACCATCTCCAAGAGGGAGAAGAACCAGGACTCTGGAGTATAAAGAGGACCATCGTGGACGGTGACGTGAGACGGTTTCATCAGACCACACAGATGCCTGTCTGTTTTAAAGAAACACTATGGGCCGGTCACTAACGGGTTAAAAGGGGATCCCGCCCCATAAATGTGAGGAAATAACCAGTCCACTACCCACCCTCTGCCCCCTTGGACCTTGCCCAGACAATGATGACTACTACCACTGGGTTCAGCTGTTATGGTCACTACTGTCTCCATTATCATCTAATAATGTTTTAGAAATATTAGAAGATTTGTCCATATAGTTACAGATTTACTTTCTCTTATTTCCAGTTTTATACAATGATGTGGAATGGCGCGCCACAGCCAAGCAGTTATCACATCCCAAACTGCAGAAGATCTGGAGATGGCGACCAAGTGCCAAGATATCCACCATCTCCGACCTATCTCCCATATATCATCTTACATCAGGGAGGACGAACTACAAGAACCGTTTATAAACAGTGGACACTAGAGGTGGAATGGCACGTCACAGCCGAGCAGTAACTTCTCTGGGAACATCCTAAACTGATGAACTCCAGAGATGGCGACCAAGTGCCAAGACGTCCATCAGCTCCAACCTTTCTCAAAAAAAAAATCTTACAAATGGGGAGAAAGAACTACAAGAACCGTTTATGACCAGCGGACTCTACAGCGAGGTGGAATGGCACGTCACAGCCGAGCAGGAACATCTCAAACTGCAGAGGCTCCAGAAATACAACCAAGTGCCGAGACATCCACCACCTCCAACCTTCCTCCCAAATATCATCTTACCACAAGGAGAAAGAAGCAGCGGACTGTTTACTATCCTCATGGTCCTTGTTTGTTGGCTTATAAAACGGTTTAGTAAAGTCATTTGACTTATTTCTACCACCTGAAACCTGTTTTTGTCTTCATTACTGTCAATAATAATCCTGATTCTTCCATAGATCTGTCCTCATGAACCTGGAGGAATAAGAACGTCTCAATGTTATTGTAGCAAAATTCTGATTTATGAAAAAAATAAATATATATTTTTTACACTATAAGGCTATGTTCACACGGAGTATTTTGCAGGAGGAATATCTGCCTCAAAATTCAGTTTGGAAGTTTGAGGCAGATTTTCCTCTCCCTGCACGCCGATTTCCGCGGAGTTTCTCGCTGCGTTTTTCACCCGCGGCCATTGAGCGCCGCGGGCATAAAACACAGCGGAATACGCTTTCTCTGCCTCCCATTGAAGTCAATGGGAGGTCAGAGGCGGAAGCGCCCGAAGATAGGGCATGTCGCTTCTTTTTCCCGCGAGGCAGTTTTACTGCTCGCGGGAAAAAGAAGTCGACGCCTCCCACTGTCAGGCATAAACGTGCGCAGGGGTCTGGAGGAGTAGGGGGGTCCAAGCTGAATTCTTGCACCAGGGAACATGAGCCTTAGCTACGCCCCTGGGTGAGGTTATTAATGGGTGAGGGTCCTGAAGGGCATCCAGTGCACACTGACTGTTAGGGGAGAAAGGTTTAAATGCGGTTTTAATTTATGGGCAGGTTGTGAAGGGGTTAATAAAGTTTTCTCCTCTTCCATTATCTCTAATTAGCATATGGGTGCAACATATAAAGAAGCTTACCCTTCTATGCTGTCTGAGGGTACTGGCCACACTCATGGGCCAATAGAGAGAGGTTTTGTACTGGACTTTGCCCACAAGTAGAGATGAGCGAACCGGGACAACCGAACCCGGTTTCGGTCCGAACTTCCGGAAAAGTTCGGTTCGCAGCGAATCCGAACTTCACCGGGTTCGGCCGAACCCGTTTTGACCGAACCCGGTCAAAAATATTATACAAATCGGCAGCCACTTGTCTCTATCAATCACTGATAGAGAAAAGAGGCTGCTGATTAAAAATAAAATAAAAAGCATTTCATACGTACCTGGTCGTTGTCTTGCGGACGAGTCTCTCTTCTTCCTCCAGTCCGACCTTCTTTTCTGACGCGGCAGCCTGTGACTGGCTGCAGAGGCCTCTGCAGCCTGTGATTGGCTGCAGAGGTCTCTGCAGCCCGTGATTGGCTGCAGAGGCCTCTGCAGCCCGTGATTGGCTGCAGCGCTCACATGGGCTGCATCGTCATCAAGGAATGTCGGGCCGGATGTCGCGAGGGACGCGTCACCAAGGCAACGGCGAGGAGACCGGACTGGAGGAAGCAGGGAGTTCCCGGTAAGTGTGAACGTCTTTTTTTTTTTACAGGTACTCTATATTGTGATCGGTAGTCACTGTCCAGGGTGCTGAAACAGTTACTGCCGATCAGTTAACTCTTTCAGCACCCTGAAGAGTGACTATTTACTGACGTCGCCTAGCAACGCTGCCGTAATGACGGGTGCACACATGTAGCCACCCGTCATTACGGGGCCTCATGCACACGACCGTAAAAACACCCGTTATTAAGGGTCGTAATTACGACCCGAAATAGCGGGCCCATAGACTTCTGTTAGCCACGGGTACCTTCCCGTTTTCTCACGGGAAGGTGCCCGTGCCGTTAAAAAGATAGAACATGTTCTATTTTTTTATTTTACGGGTCGTGCTCGTAATTACGAGCACGGCCGGCCGCTTTTACGAGCCGTGCTGTCATTATAAGGGTATGTTCACACGACAGCGTCCGTTACGGCTGAAATTACGGGGATGTTTCCGCCTGAAAACATCCCCGTAATTTCAGCCGTTATGGCATATGCAGGCGCTTGAACGCCGCGTCCATTACGGACGTAATTGGCGCTGCTATTCATTGGAGTCAATGAATAATGGCTCCAATTACGGCCAAAGAAGTGACAGGTCATTGCTTTCAATGGGCAGATGTTTGTCAGCGCTATCGAGGCGCTATTTTTGGACGTAATTCGGGGCAAAAACGCCCGAATTACGTCCGTAATTAGTGAGTGTGAACATACCCTGTGTTCACACGCACTAATTACGGATGTAATTCGGGATTTTTTGCCCCGAATTACGCCCGAAAATAGCGCCTCGATAGCGCTGACAAACATCTGCCCATTGAAAGCAATGGGCAGACGTTTGTCTGTTCACACGAGGCGTATATTTACGCGCCGCTGTCAAATGACGGCGCGTAAATAGACGCCCGCGTCAAAGAAGTGACCTGTCACTTCTTTGGCCGTAATTGGAGCCGTTATTCATTGACTCCAATGAATAGCAGCGCCAATTACGTCCGTAATGGACGCCGCGTTCAAGCGCCTGCAGATGCCGTTACGGCTGAAATTACGGGGATGTTTTCAGACGGAAACATCCCCGTAATTTCAGCCGTTACGGACGCTGTCGTGTGAACATACCCTAAATTTTATAGCAGCACGGCCCGTAAAATAGAAAAATAGAACATGTTCTATTTTTTTAACGGCACGGGCACCTTCCCGTGAGAAAACGGGAAGGTACCCATGGGTAACAGAAGTCTATGAACCCGTTATTGCGGGTCGTAATTACGACCCACAATAACGGGTGTTTTTACGGTCGTGTGCATAATGGGAGCACGTCTTGGAAAAACGACCGGCTGCCTGTGGCCGGCCGTGCTCCTCTCCTGAAATACTCTGTGCTGCCTTAAACTCTGTGGACAGGTCAGGATCCTGTTTCTTTTAAATGCTGCTAGGGAACCCGCTCGATCCACTATATAAGGCTGCGCTACAGTACAGCATTTAAAAGAAACAGGATCCTGACCTGTCCACAGAGTTTAAGGCAGCACAGAGTATTTCAGGAGATGAGCGTGCAGATTCAGTGCTGCTGTGAACTCTGCTCTTACCATTACGTAGCTCTCAGTCTGTTACCTCTCCTCCACTCCTGTCCTCAATAACACCTTCACATGATTGGCAAGTCACCACCCCGCACAAGAACCGCACGCTCATCTCCTGAAATACTCTGTGCTGCTGTGAACTCTACTCTTACCATTACGTGGTGACTTGCCAATCATGTGAAGGTGTTCTTGAGGACAGGAGTGGAGGAGAGGTAACAGACTGAGAGCTACGTAATGGTAAGAGCAGAGTTCACAGCAGCACTGAATCTGCACGCTCATCTCCTGAAATACTCTGTGCTGCCTTAAACTCTATGGACAGGTCAGGATCCTGTTTCTTTTAAATGCTGCACTATAGCGCAGCCTTATATAGTGGATCGAGCGGGTTCCCAAGCAGCATTTAAAAGAAACAGTGTGTGTGTTTGGGTATGTGTCTTTGTCTGTTTTTATATGTGTGTTTGTGTTTATGTGTGTTTGTGTATATATGGGTGTGTTTGTGTATATGTGTTTGTGTATATATATGGGTGTATGTGTATATGTTTGTGTGTAGATGTTTGTGTGTGTGTGTTTGTGTATATGTGTGTATATGGGTGTGTTTATGTGTGTGTTTGTGTATATATGGGTGTGTTTGTGTATATATATGGGTGTATTTGTATATATGTTTGTGTGTAGATGTTTGTGTGTGTGTGTTTATATATGTGTGTGTTTGTGTATATGGGTGTGTGTATATGTGTGTGTTTATGTATATGTGTGTGTGTGTTTGTCTGTTTATGTGTGTATGTGTGTGTATATCTTGTTGTGTTTGTGTATATATATGGGTGTATTTGTATATATGTTTGTGTGTAGATGTTTGTGTGTGTGTGTGTTTTTGTATATGTGTGTGTTTGTGTATATGGGTGTGTGTTTATGTGTGTGTGTTTGTATATATATGGGTGTGTTTGTTTATATGTGTGTATATGTGTGTTTGTATATATGTGTGTGTTTGTGTATGGTTGTTTGTGTGTGCGTGCGTGTATATATGTGTGTAGGTGAGTAGAAGTATTGTTATTGTTCACATTGATAACTGTTTTTTATGTTGTTGCAGATTTTGATGTACCGATTGGACTACGTCTTCGATTCGTTGGACTACTGCGTAGATCTACGTTTTTTAAAAATTTTAATAAAATGGTTAACGAGGGTTTTGTTGGGGATTTCTTATTTCAATAAAAAAGAATTGTCTTTGTGTTTTTTTTAAAACTTTATTAGTGCCTAGATAATGGCAGTTGGCTGATTGACAGCGTCCATTATTAAGGCGGTACTTAGTGTTAGCCGGTGCAGAGGCTAGCACTAACCACCCATTATTACCCCGGTACCCACCACCACCAGGGGTGCCGGGAAGAGCTTGGTACGATCCAGTACCCGACCATCTGTTGTGATGGTCGGGTACTGGGGCGGCCGTAGGCTGGTATTATGAGGCTGGGAAGGGCCAAAAACAGTGGACCTTCCCACCCTTGTAATGCTAGGCTGCTGCTGCTGTGTTGTATCAGGCTGGTTATAAAAATGGGGGGGACCCCAAGTCGTTTTTTTTTTGGAATTTAACAAATTTAACAATAGACGTTGGGTCCCCCACATTTTTAATAACCAGCCATATACAAGGCCGCAGCAGTCTGGCATTACATGGGTGGGAAGGGCCACTGGTTTTGTCCATTCCCAGGCTAATAACACTGTGTTGTATGTGGCTGGTTATGATAAATTGGGTGGAACCCCATGTCTTTTTAAAAAAAAATTAAAAATAAATAAATAATAAAAAAAAAATGACGTGGGGTCCCCCCCACTTTTATAACCAGCCAGATACAACGCAGCAGCAGCAGCCTAGCATTACAAGGGTGGGAAGGTCCACTGTTTTTGGCCCTTCCCAGCCTCATAATACCAGCCTGCGGCCGCCCCAGAGCCCGACCATCACAACAGATGGTCGGGTACTGGATCGTACCTGGCTCTTCCCGGCACCCCTGGTGGTGGTGGGTACCGGGGTAATAATGGTGGTTAGTGTTAGCCTCTGTACCGGCTAACACTAAGCCTCGCCTTAGTAATGGATGTTGTCACTCAGACAGCGGCCATTACTAAAGTGGTAGTAATAAAATTTTAAAAAAAAAAGACAAAGATATAGATAAAATATTTTATTGAAATAAAGCACCCCCAACACAACCCTCATTAACCATTTTATTGTAGAAAAAAAAAACGTCATCGAAGTAGTCCTCGAAACCGACGTAGTCCAAACACCAAACCTGTAAAAAAAATAAAAAATGAAATAAAACATGTTGTAAGCTTAGATTCAGTTTAATGTGTGATACTGACTGTTATACCAAGTATAGAAGCCTGCCGTGAAGTTGACTTTGATACAGGGCGCCAGCAGACAGTATCATACATGGCCATACAGACATGTATACAAACAAACATACATACATGCAAACTATCATACATACATGCATACACACACACACACACATGAAACCATACATACAAACATGCAAAGATACATACATATATACAAGCATGCACAAATATACATGCAAACATAAATACATGCAAACATAATTACATACATGCACATATATATAAACATACATGCAAAAATAAAAACATGCAAACATACATGACAACATACATACATACATGCAAACATACATACATACAAACATGTATACATACATGACAACATACATACATGACAACATACATACATACATGCAAATATACATTCATGCAAACATACATAAATGCAAACATACATACATGCAAATATATACATGCAAATATACATACAAACATGCACATATATACATACATGACAACATACATACATGACGACATACATACATACATAAAATGCAAACATACATACATACATTCATGCAAACATACATGCAAATATATACATGCAAATATACACATACATGCCAACATACATACATGCCATGTATGTACATACATACATGCAAACATACACACATGCAAACATACATACATGCAAATATACATACAAACATACATGCACATATATACATACATACATGACAACATACATGCATACATACATACATGACAACATACATACATACATACATGCAAACATACATTCATGCAAACATACATTCATGCAAACATACATACATACATGCAAACATACATTCATGCAAACATACATACATGCAAACATACATGCAAATATATACATGCAAATATACATACACACATGCACATATATACATACATGCCAACATACATGCAAACATACATGCACATATATACATACATACATGACAACATACATACATACATACATGCCAACATACATACATGCCAAAAAAAAATAATAATACGTTCATACTTACTTTCCTCCTGTCCGGGCTCCAGCGATGACGTTTCATCCATGTCGCCGCTGCAGCCTGTGATTGGCTGCAGAGGCGGTCACGTGGGATGAAGCGTCATCCTGACGTGCGTGACCGCCACTACAGCCTGTGATTGGCTGCAGCGGCGAAAGGGATGAAACGTCATCGCTGGAGGCCGGACAGGAGGAAAGTAAGTACGAACGTATAATTTTTATTTTTTTATTACATTTAAATTGTATTTTCCGCGCGCCGAGCATGTACTGTGAAGGTTGCTGAAAGAGTTAGTGCAGCCCATTAACTCTATCAGCACCCGAGACAGTAGCATGCTCGGCGCACGTAAGTGACAGGTTCGGTCCGAACTAGTTCGGTCCGAATCGAACTTTTTTGTGAAATTCGGCGAATTAGCCGAACCGAACTTTTGAAAAGTTCGCTCATCTCTACCCACAAGCAAAGGGCTTAAATTGTCTTCTTTATAGTGCGTCTTCCTCTTTCCACTGGGATCCTGGAGGCGAGTTTTGAGGTACCGCTGCCCTGTCCAGAACAGAGTGCCATGGCTGCTGCTGATGGTGATTTAATGATAGCCTTTAGGGCTCGTATCCTAACAGAAGGGGAAGGTTGGCTCAGCCACTTCCTTGATCAGACGGCTTCCCCACCCACTTCTATTGATTTTCCACACACTTTCTATTACCGCTGCGGTGATGCAGCAGAATGCTCAGGCACCGGTCATACCGATGACGACTCCGGTGGTCCCCTTACCATCCCCATCCACTTCAACTGGTACTGGTGAGTTCCCATACACTGGGGCCTGGGGTGCGTGGAGTTAATGACTCTGAGGTATTATCCACCTTAAAAGCTGTCTTAGGGGCCGTTCACATATGTCCGGTGTCAGCTTCAGTTTACCACCCGGTGTGTTGAAGAAAAGCAGGAGGCAAACTGATGCTAGAACGGATGCCATAGCTTTCTATGGGATCTGTTCTGGCACAGGGCATATCAGTTTTGGCGCCGTACGGTGCCGGACCTCCCTGGGAGCTGGATCCCATGGAGGTCCGGCGCCGTATCCTATCTATTTTAATTGTGGTCGGATGAACGCCAGGTGCTGCCGCATCCACCTTTCGGCAGCACCCGGCGGGAAGGTGGTCGTGAGCTAGGAGCGGAATCCTCTGTCATAGTATTGCTGGGGATTCCGCTCCAGGTGGAAAGCCTGACGACTACCCTCCCCCGTCCCGGATTCAACGGGACAGTTCCGGATTCCGGGCGGTGTGCCCGCTGCTCTGTGCGCCTGGGGGTATGTCTAGCTGTCAACTGTGATCAGGTCCCTGCTTGAGAATTAGTTCAGAGTGGAGGAGCAGAGGGAGCTC